>NC_138560.1:14468057-14765141 GCF_964273705.1 Natrix helvetica
CAATCCAGCGAAGGTTGGGTCTGACAGCAGCCCTTTTATAGGGAGTTGTCAGACCCTTCGACCAATAGGATTAAACCTCTGTTCCCGCCGGAACAGAGGACCTTGGTGGAAACCACTGTAGTTAGAGCAAGTATCTAACAGATTGCTTACTCAAGGGCTATTGAGCACAACTTGTAAACAGCCAAATAATGAATCTTGGAGAACAGTAACACAACAATAAATGTGTGCTAAGCATCAGGGAAAGCTTTATATTCATAGCTATCCTCCAGCCTCCTATATTTTTCAGAGGAAAAATAAGAACGCATCTTATATTTGTGACAGCCCCATCTTCACACCTTTACTTCCTCTGTGCATATTTATCATCCACAGGTTTCCTTTTTGCTAAAACTGCAAGCTCTTTGCAACGCCTGGCATGTGTTAGTTTACCTTGGCTTCTGAAGCTGGCTTATCACCGTTCAAGAGAAACTTCGGGAAATGCAAACATAACTAGATAAAAAACACTGTGAAAAAAGGAACTTCACTTTAAAAAAAAGCCTGCTCAGCCACAACATAATAATCGTACGATTTAAAAGCAACGGGAGCCAGTGTTTACTTTAGTATATTTCGTTGTCATACCCTTGTGTGAGTACAGGGAGTCCTCACAATCACAAGTGAGCCCAAAGTTTCTGTTGTTAAGTGAGACATTTGTTAGGTGAGTTTTGAACCCATTTTACATCCCTTCTTGCAACAGCTGTTAAGTGAGTCACTGCAGTTGATAAGCTAGTAGCCCGGTTGTTAAGTGTGACTCTGGCTTCCCCACTGACTTGGCTTGTGAGAAGGTCGCAAAAGGGGATTTGCATGGGGGCAGAGCAACGGTCATAAACGTGGAACCAGTTGCCAAGCATCTCAATTTTGATCACATGACCATGGGGCTGCTGCAGAGGCTGTAACTGCAAAAAAAAAAGGTCATAAGTCACCTGTTTCAGTGTCGTCGTGACTTCCAACAGTCACTAAATGAATTGTTGTAAGTCAAGGACTACCGGTACATTAGTTTCCACTGCTAAGCAAGACCGTTATGTGAGTTTTGCCCCATTTTAATAACTGTGACCTTTCTTGCCACAGTTATTAAGTCAGGGGTGTCCAAACTTGGGAACTTTAAGACTTGTGGACTTCAACTCTGGGAGTTGAAGTCCACAAGTCTTAAAGTTCCCAAGTTTGGACACCCCTGTATTAAGTGAATTGCTGTAGTTGTTAAGTGAGTAACCCAGTCGTTAACTGAATCTGGCTCCCCCATTGACTTTGCTTGTCAGAAGGTCACAAAAGGTGATCTCGTGACCCTGGGACCCTGCAACCACTATACATACGTGCCCGTGGCCAAATGTCCAAATTTTTGATCACGTGACTATGTATGAAAAATGGTCATAGGTAACTTTTTTCGGTGCCCTTGTAACTTCGGTTACTACATGAGCTGTTTGAGGGTTGGAGGCTACCTTCACTGACCAATGTAATGGTAGTACTAAACACCAACTCGGAGCAACACAACCAGGAAATGCTATTGAGGACTTTTTCTGCTCTCTGGTTGGCCTAAAGCAGGGATGGTGAACCTTCTCAGCACCGAGTGCCCAAACCGGAATGAGAGTGCATGCCCACCAACCAGCTAGACTTCGGGTTTCCAGCGCTCCAGCATACACAAAGACCAGTTGGCTGATGCACATGTGTGCGCCAGAAACCCAAAGACCAGCTGGCCGATGCACATGTGTGCGCCAGAAACCAGAAAAGCAGTTGGCTGATGCACATGTGTGCGCCAGAAACCAGAAAAGCAGCTGGCCGATGCACATGTGTGCGCCAGAAACCAGAAAAGCAGTTGCAACAGCATGGGGGCCCACAGAGAGGGCTCTGCATGTCACCTCTGGCATGCGTGCTATAGGTTCGTCATCACGGTTCTAAGGCTTCTGGATGATCACCAGTTGTCCAGCTAGACCAGGGGTGTCAAACTTGATTTCATTGAGGGCCGGATCAAGGTTGTGTTTGACCTGGGGTGTGTGTGAATGGCTGGGGGGGCATGGCCAGCTTGACGTCACTCAAGGTTCCGTTTTTGGCTGCAACGGGCTCCTGCAGCTCTCTACAGGAGGCCATTGAGGCCAAAAACGGAGCCCAGGTGTGCGGTCTGCAGCCTCCCCGAGCTCCATTTTTACTGGTCGAGGGCTGCAGGAGACCATCGCAGCTAAAAACGGCGACTGGGAGGGCCACGCTCCGTTTTCACTGGCAGAGGTATCGCGGGCCAGTCCTTCGCTGTCCGTCCCACAGATCAGATCTAAACACCCCTACGGAAGAGATCCGGCCTGCGGGCCTTGAGTTTGACCTCCCTGACTTATAGTCTTCTTCTGCAAGATACTCCTACGTTGTTGTCGAAGCAAGGTAAGATGCTACTGAGCACCCACATCCTGTTTAGATAAGGTTTAGTGCTTTAAAAGCACACACCTCACCTCCCTTCACATCTACACAAAAAGTGCTGATAGCGCACTTCTCCCCTTGTGCTGATTGTGGCCCCATTGGGACTCCCCAAAGCGACCGTGACTGAAGAGGTGGGTGGTATGGAAAGAAAATAAATAGCTGGTACTTAAAGTACTAAGAAAACCAAACAAAAAAGCAAAAACAGTGTTATGGACGAGATGATGAAAAATCTGTAAAGGTCCGGGAGAAACTGTGCAGGTTCCTTCTCAGGTATTTACAAGCTTCACCTGTTGGAACTCAGGCACTCCCTTTTGTAAACAAAGGATATCCTTGCTAATGGGGTTTTGTGTGCACACACCATGCAGCTGAGAGTCTGCTGTTAAAATTAAGGACCGCCTCCTTCAAGGCCCGTGTATTGAATGGTTGAAAACTTTTAGTAGCTACATAGAAAGGGGCGACTTAAATAGAAAAATGATATTAAAAGGCACCTTTGTTTATTTTGGGCATCTACTTTGCTTCTGAGCTTTCGCTCAACCAAGATTTTTTTCTTTTTAAAAAAGAAACTATTCTTCACAAAGAAATGACAGCTGCACTTGATTCAGCTCTTGGTTGAAGATAAAATAATGCAACCATCTGAACAGAATTCCTAAACTCCTGAAAACCTCAGAACTAAAAAAGCAATGGCGAAGGAATAAAAATGTTTACGATTAGCTGACCAGCTCCTATAATGGCCTTGTACTTTTTCTTACATACTAAAAAGCAGAGACCTCACCCTGCCAACAAAAGTGCGTATAGTCAAGGTGATGGTTTCCCCAGTTGCAATGGATGGCTGTGAAGGATGGACCATAAGAAAGGCTGAGCGCCAAAGAATGGAGGCCTTTGAACTCTGGTGCTGGAGAAGACACCTGCAAGTCCCTTGGATTGCAAGGCCATCCAACCGGTCAGTCCTAGAGGAGATCAATCCTGACTGCTCTTTAGAAGGCCAGATCCTGAAGAGGAAACTCAAGTACTTTGGCCACCTAATGAGAAGGAAGGACAGACTGGAGAAGAGCCTCATGCTGGGAAAGATTGAGGGCAAAAGAAGAAGGGGACGACAGAGAATGGGGTGGCTGGATGGAGTCACCAAAGCAGTCAGTGTGAGCTTAAATGGACTCCGAGAGGATGGTAGAGGACAAGAAGGCCTGGAGGAATGTTGTCCATAGGGTTGCGATGGGCTGGACACGACTTCGCAACTAACAACAACTTTGCTTTTGAGGTTTTGCTCAACCAAGATGTGAGCTTTTTTTATTTAAAGAAACTATTCTTCACAAAGAAATGACAGCTGCACTTGATCCAACTCTTGATTGAAGATAAAATAATGCAACCATCTGAACAGAATTCCTAAACTCCTGAAAACTTCCGAACTAAAAAAGCAATGGCGAAGGAATGAAAATGTTTGGGATTAGCTGACCAGCTCCTCTAATGGCCTTGTACTTTTTCTTAATAACATCTGATTCTGGAGTAAAACCGACACTGAAATAGCTTTTTAGGCAGGCAAAGTGAGGTGATGCTTCAAAGGAAGCAAAGTAATTTTATCTTCTGATGCTCTTCTTTTTTTTAGTTTACTTTATTGTCATTGCACCTCTTACAACGAAATTAAATGCCACCGTCAGTGTACATTATAACTATAAAAATAAAACACAAACACACATCCTTCACATTCTATACCAGGGGTCCCCAAACTTGGCAACTTTAAGACTTGGGGACTTCAACTCCCAGAATTAGCTGGCTGGAGAATTCTGGGAGTTGAAGTCCACAAGTCTCAAAGTTGCCAAGTTTGAAGACCTCTGTTCTATACAATTGAAAACTCCTGATATTGCATTCATATTGCACTATACAGCAGAATTCAATATAGTTACTGCCCTGGAATAGAAGTTTTTCAGCTTATTTCTCTTTCGTTTTATCGTCCTGTACCGTCTGCCAGATGGTAATAGGTTTTTTAAAAGGGTGTCCAGGATGAGATGGACCTTTAACAATATTTTGAACTTTCTTAAGGCAGCTATAAAGCTCTTCCAAAGAGGGGAGAGGGCAACTCTAAGCCAGGGTGGCAAAAGATGTCCCAATTTGTATTCTCCTCCAGAGAGATTTAGGAAGATGTCCCCAGTTTGGAAATGACCTTTCCCTGCAGATCTGATTGTTGACCCTGTTTTTCAACTTTTGGTACCTGGAAACCAGTCATGTTTTGTACTCTTGCATTTGAGACATAGCATCCACCGCCTCTTACCTTTCAACTACCTCTCTGCTCAGGTACCCTGTTTCCCTGAAAATAGGACCTCCCCGGATAATAAGCCCAGTCGGGCTTTTGAGCGCATGTGTTAAAATAAGCCCTTCCCCAAAATTAAGCCCTCCACAAAAATATTGCAACACAGCAGCAGCCACGAGGTGATCACGCTCATTGCCTCCTGCACCTCAACAATAATAAGACCTCCCCGAAAATAAGGCCAAGTGCTTATTTTGGGGGATAAAAGAAAATAAGACCCTGTCTTATTTTTGAGGAAACACAGCTGTTGATGACCATGTTTAAAATTACTATGTAGTCTGCTTGGATAGGAATCTATGCATGTATTTATTTGATGTTTATCCCACCTTTATTACTTTATAGGTTACTCAAACCAGCAAACATACTACATATTTCTTCCTCCTCTTTATTTTTCCCACAACCACCACCCTATGAGGTGGGTTGGGCTAAGAGTCACTGGCTCAAAGTCACCCAGCTGGCTTTCACGCCTAAACCAGGACTAGAAATCACAGTCTCCTGGCGATTGGTCCAAAGTGACCCAGCCAGCTTTCGTACCGAAGGCAGAAGTAGAATTTCAGTCTCCTGCTATCTAGGCCAGCAACTTAACCACTATATACCAAACTGGTTCTACATCTTACCTTTCCTTTTAAATGTCTTGTAGCTCACCGCTCAAGAATACCTTTATCTTTTTTTTTTCTGAGCCTGCCAGAAGAGTCTTGGGACAGTAAGAAAGGGCACAAATGTTTTAAGCAAAATGCAAACTCTGAGTGTAAGTAAAAGTTCCCTTTAAGCAACATGTGCAGGTAGTTTATTTCTCCTCCCTCTCTGGGGCTTACCGCATCTTGAGCAAATAAAAAGGAAGTTGTAGTAATAACATTAAGTGCAAAGCCTCACATTATTTAGCTCCAAGTCCTGTTGTTGCAAAAGGGTTGTTGTGCCTTTAATATGTTTGTTTAGACTAGCAAAGAGGTATTTTGTAAAAATAAAATATTTTCTCTTTGAAAAGCAGATCTGTTTTGGATTTACAACACACAAGTCATGTTTCTTCAGAAAGAAAACAGGAAAGAAACAGAAGGAAGTGCTTATGTCAAAGACAGAAGTGCTGTCGTTCTACCTTTACTCCAAAATAGGCAGCGTCCTGCAAAGTTTTGCTGCAATAGGTAGCCGGCTCTCCCTGTTTGATGTCTGCCTGTTAAGAACATCACTTGGTAAGCAAGGAGGAACCCCGCAAGAAAAGGGATTTCAGCCTCCCTTATTGCACCTCTTTGCTTCTTTCCCTTGGGGGACGTTTTATGGAAAGGTTTTTTACACCATAAAAGATAAACAAGGGGAGAAACATAGAACAGAAAAGTAGAAAAAGTGCTAGCAACAGAAAAAGAAAAAAAAAAGAAAATGGGAAGGTAAAGAAGCCGTTTCCTATCTTCTTCATCATCACATTACAAACAATGACTTCTCTTTGGATTTTTTTAAGGGTAGCAACATCGCGAGCCTAGCATAACCTGTGGCCAGGGCACTTTTAGTAGACCAATCGGGTGCAGGAGAAGAAAAGGATGAAGGGTTAGAGCTGTCTAAGAACATACACTGCAACCCTAAACAGCAAGTGCAGTTGTATGGGGGATGCCTATATAAGACCCACTCCAGGACAGGTGTGTTAACCTGTAGTACATACAATTATCTACTACAATGTCCTACCTGTCAATGAATACTTCTGCTTCAACCACAACAATACACGAGCAAACCATAAATACAAACTTATGGTAAACTGTTCCAAACTCGATTGTAGAAAATACGACCAGCAACAGAGTGGTCAATGCTTGGAATGCTCTACCTGACTCTGTGGTTTCTTCCCCAAACCCCCAAAACTTTAACCTTCGACTGTCTACTGTCGACCTCACCCCATTCCTAAGAGGTCTGTAAGGGGCGTGCACAAGAGCACCAACGTGCCTACGTCCCTGTCCTACTGTCTCCCTTTATTCGTTATTATTACTGTGTTCATATTTATGTTTATACTTACACCTGTTACCGTTTTCATGTTTGACAAACTAAATGAAATAAAAATAAAATAAATGTGACAAAGGTGGAGGCAGAGTTTTCTGTTGGGTTTTGCAGAAAAGAGTTTCGTAGAAGTATGTAAAACAATCTGAGCTTGACATGTTTTTGCATCTCTCTTAAGAATCTGGGGGCTTTTTCCTCATTTTATAACCCACATTAAATACAAGTCAAGCTCTAAACTTCAACGTTATGGTTTTTTTTCTCATAGCCGAATAGCTGGAAAATGTCCTGCTTGCTTTGGCAATTAGATCAAAACTATGTTTATACTTTTATCTAGAATCTTATATATATGCTTGGTCAAACAAACAAACAAACAGAGTTGCCATAATCAGCTACATACTGAACCTTCAACTAATCAAATTGAATTCCCGGCACCCATCACTCTCCACCCCAAAACTAACCAAGAGAAACCAAGTTCAGCATGCCAAGAGTGAAGGGATTGACCATCTCGGGGTCTGAAAGGGCAAAGTTATCTGAGCTGAGCTCCAAAACGACCCCTCGGTTTAACCCTGGCAGCTTTGGCAGCTTTGCTGGCTGGGGAATTCTGGGAGTTGAAGTCCGCCAGGGTTAAAGGGGCCAAGGTTGGAGACCCCTCTCTCTATTCAGAGGGAGACCCCAGCAGAAGATACCAGGGGCAAAGTCTTGGCAGCTCCGGAAAAGCAGCCAGCAGCCCTTCAGGCTGGGTTTTCCCAGCTAAGCCTTGTGACTCCGTGGCTCCGACGTATTGCACAAGTCCAGCCAAGTTCAAGAAACCCAACCTAGGTTTAGCTTGTTGTCTGAACACGCCCCGCAGGAACCGCTCCCCAAACAAGGGCGCGCGGACGCGCGCGCAGACGTGCACACACCCAAGGCTCCCCTTTCTTGCCCCGGCCGGTGCCCAGCCAGGTGTGCGCACCATGGAACAAAGATCCGGCCAGCCAGGAGGGACCAAGGCGCCGGCCACCCTCTTTGCCTCTCTCTTCAACGGCTTCCTTCTGGGCTCGCCAACCCTAACCCGGCCATATGTTTCCAAGCCTTTCGGCGCCAAGCCGCCAACTTTTGAGCTAACTCAAAGTTGGGGGGAAAGTGCAGGGAGCGCGCGCGCGTTACCTGGCCAGGTGGGAGAGGGTCCCTTCCCTTTCTGCAGGACTCGGCAAGCGAGGCGGGAGCAGGCGAGGCGACTGAGCTCTTTCCTCGGAGTGGAAGCCCGTTCTTAGAAGCGAGCGCCCTCGGTCCGCCCGGGCAGCCTTTTCTCAACTAAGCGCCTGCGAGGCAGAAGAGGAGACCCAGCTGAATCAACCGCAGGAGGAGGGCAAAACCGCCCAGCGCAGTCGCCGGGAAACCAGGCCTGGAATCCAAGCGGCTGGCTGGACGGAACTGGAGCTGAGTGGAAGGCGCTCGTCTCGGGGGAAGGGGGTGGGGGTGGGGCGGGGGGGATGTTATTTATTCATTTATTTTATTTACTGATTTGATTTGTCCATCGTTTACAAGAGAACAGTGTTGGGAGAAATGTCCTTCTGGGTTTCAGCTCCAAGTGGGGGGAAAAGACGCCTGGAAACATAGAGGCTCCTTGGAAAGATGTTTTTAATGATGGATAGGATCACAAGGCTTGAGCTCCTGAACAGAAAAGGGGGACCACATGCTTCCAGATGTTGGGTGAAGAAGAAAAAGGGCAGAGGTGCTGAAAGTGCCCTGGTTTTATGCCCTCTGCTGGGCCCCGCTCCAGAGCTTCCCGGTCCTGTGCAGTCTGTTTGGTGGTGAGACTCCCAGAGTTGCAGGGGCAACTCTGTAGGCCTGTGATGGCAAACCTATGGCACAGGTGGCACAGAGGGCTTTCTCTGCAGGCACGCCAGCCGTCGCCCCAGCCCAGCTCCACCATGCATGTGTATGCACCTCCTGCTGGCCAGCTATTCTTTGGGTCTCTGCCATGCATGCACGGGTTCCGGGGTGCATGCACATATCCCGGGGGGGGGGGGGGGCTTGCATGGCATTTTGGAAGTTTGCGTGAGTTCGCGCACCACCAACCCCGCACCCTGTTTTGAGCCTGGAAGGCCGCCTGCACCAACCTGCGAGCCAAAAATGGTGGGGGGGCAAAGCATATGCACGGCAAGGGTGCTTGCATTGCATTTTGGGGTTTTGCGCATGCACTTTGGGAACTCAGCACCAAAAAGGTTAGCCATTACTGCTGTAAGCTGTGCTGAGACCTAAGCCTATTTGTCCTGCTGGCTGATGGAATCCTCCCAGGTTCCATGTGGTGAGATCCTACCTTTGTTATGTAGAATAGACTCACCCACCCAGGCCTTAATGGCTCATTGAGAAAGCGGCGGAGAGAGGGAGCTGAGTTTCTGCCTCCCTTTTAGAGGAAATATTCTGCCCTTTTAATATTTCCCAAAATATTTCATTTTCTAGGAGAGGGGGTGGGTTTTAACCCTACAATAGGTATAAGAATAAACATGAGTATGAATGAAATGGGGACGAATAAGTGGGGACAGTAGGACAGGGATGGCAGACAGGATGGTGCACTTATGCACACCCCTTACAGACCTCTTAGGAGTGGGATGAGGTCAATAGTAGGCAGTTTAAGGTTAAAGTAATGGGACACCCTTTTGCACCACCGGCTGCCCCCCCTTCCTCAAATAGCACGTTGGCTGGAATTTGCACAAGGTTCCCCATCCCCAAACCACAGCTGGACAATATTAAATTAAATCAAGATAATGCACACTAAAAAGCAGAGACATTCCCCCGCGAACAAACGTGTGTATAGTCAAGGCTATGGTTTTCCCAGTTGCAATCGATGGCTGTGAAAGTTGGACCATAAGAAAGGGTGAGCGCCAAAGAATGGAGGCCTTTGAACTCTGGTGCTGGAGAAGACTCCTGCGAGTCTCTTGGAATGCAAGGTGATCAAACCGGTCAGTCATGGAGGAGATCAACCCCGGCTGCTCTTTAGAAGGCCAGATCCTGAAGAGGAAACTTAAATACTTTGGCCACCTAACGAGAAGGAAGGACTCACTGGAGAAGAGCCTCATGCTGGGAACGATTGAGGGCAAAAGAAGAAGGGGACGACAGAGAATGAGATAGCTGGATGGAGTCACCGAAGCAGCAAGCATGAGCTTAAATGGACTCCAGAGGATGGTAGAGGACAGGAAGGCCTGGAGGAACGTTGTCCATGGGGTCACGATGGGTCGGACATGGCTTCGCAACCAACAACAACTTTGCTTTTGAAATTTTGCTCAACCAAGATGAGATCCTTTTCCTTTTTTAAAGAAACTATTCTTCCCAAAGAAATGACAGCTGAATTTGATCCAACTCTTGGTTGAAGATAAAGAGAACCTCAATCTTTGCATTTGTAGAAAAGATCTAGAAACAAGGTCTAAATGAGGAAAACAGCTCCAAAATAATTGAATGAGCTGAAATATTCTCAAGGTTCAAATAGTTTGGCCACCTAATGAGAAAGAAGGACTCCCTGGAGAAGAGCCTCATGCTGGGAAAGATTGAGGGCAAAACAAGAAGGGGATGGCAGAGAATGAGGTGGCCGGATGGAGTCACTGAAGCAGTCGGAATGAGCTTAAATGGACTACAGAAGATGGTAGAGGACAGGAAGGCCTGGAGGAACATTGTCCATGGGGTCACAATGGGTGGGACACAACAAATGCAGACATTGTGATTGGGTGCCCAAAGTTACTGACTTGTGTCCAATGGAGATTTCATGGGTCCCAGGGAACAGACTAAAGATGTTGGGATGCCCATATTTCTTCATGTGGTCTCTGGGGAAAGCATATGTTCTTCCTGAGGATGAAAGGAAAATTTATTTATTTTTAAATTTTAGATCTTCCCCCTGCTTTCCTCTATTCTGGAAAAGCAGGGCAGTTTAGAACCACCCTGTAGTAGGTGGTAGGAAGTAAGAATAGGACGCTGTGGTTGGGAAACTGGCATTTCCTGTATGATCGATTGTGTTGTTTTTTTCATTTAACAAAAAAGAATTAGTAGGGAAAACAGCCAAGTGTACCATATATAAAATTATGTGGAAGTGGCTTTACTACAAAAATCTAAGATCTGTTTCAAGGAGCAAGCCGTTATTCCTTCTTATGGGTCAAACAGATTTCACAGATTAACAGAGTTGGAAAGGATCTTGTAGGTCATCTAGTCCAACCCCCACCCCCCGCTCAGCCAGGAGACCCCACACCATTTCTGGCAGATGACAATCCAGTCTCTTCTTGAACGCTTCCGGTGATGAAGCTCCCACAACTTCTGAAGACAACTTCTGTTCCATTGGTTGATTGGGTCTTTTCTCTTTGTGTTGGATTTTGGTTAGATCAGTGTTTCTCAACTTCAGCAATTTGAAGATGTGTGGACTTCAATTCCCTGTGCTGCCTGGGAAATTCTGGGAGTTGAAATCCACAAATCTTCAAGTTGCTGAGGTTGAAAAACACTGGATTAGACAGTTCCCCAGAAATATAAGAGCTTCAAGCAGAAGGCTATACAGTCGGGGACCCCATCACCCAAGCTGGGTAGAAAAATGAGTTCAGATAAAACAGAAAGCAAAAACGTGTGTAGAATCACTGGGTTAAAAATTGGTTTTACTATTACATTTTCTTCAATACAATAAAACTATGTACCAGATGCTTGGCAGTCTTGGAAGTTTTTTTTTTTTAACATATCACGTGCTGAAGTCCAGAGCTGATGGCTGCCTACATGTTATATTTCCCCAGGATTGAACACAATATGATTGAGAAATTTTAATTTCTATTAATTCACCAGCTGCATGCCTAAGAATGGCATCAAATGCCAGCTTGAGAGTCCAGCAGTGGTGGGTTTCAAATTTTTTTAGAATCTCTTCTGTAGGTGTGGCCTGTTTTGTGGGAGTGGCTTGCTGGCCATGTGACTGGGTGGGAGCGGCTTGCTGGTCATGTGATGGGTGGGCGTGGCCAACTTGTAAAATGTGGTGAAACTCACTTAACAATGCTCTTGCTTAGCAACCAAAATGTTGGCTCAGAAACTCTGGCATTTGAAGCACGCAAGTCTTAAAGCTGTCAAGTTACAAGACCCTTGCACCCCTAACCCTTTAGAGAAAAAAAATCCCCAGGGGTCTTCATACCTGACAGCTTTAAGGCCTGTGGACTTCAACTCCCAGAATTCCTCCTCCAGGCATGTTGGCTCAGGAACCAGTGCCAGCCATGTGTCAGCCAGGGTGTTCGAACTTGATAGCTTTAAGACTTGTGGACTTCAACTCCCAGAATTCCTCCTCCAGACATGTTGGCTCAGGAACCAGTGCCAGCCATGTGACTGAGTGGGAGAGGCTTGCCAGCCATGTGACCGGGTGGACGTGGCCAACTTGTAAAATGTGGTGACATTCACTTAACAACGCTCTTGCTTAGCAACCAAAATGTTGGCTCAGAAACTCTGGCATTTGAAGCACGCAAGTCTTAAAGCTGTCAAGTTACAAGACACTTGCACCCCTAACCCTTTAGAAAAAAAACCCCAGGGGTGTTCAAACTTGACAGCTTTAAGACTTTAAGGTTTAGATAGGACTCTTAGAGGTGGGCGGGGCGATTGGTGAACTAGCCAATCAGTGAGCGGCGGGCAGGAGAAGCATGGTGCGGGCGGGAGGAGGGAGCTGGAACCGGTTCTAAACGGCACTGTAGATTTGTGGAACCTCTTCTATAGAAAGATTAGAACTGGCAGGAACCCAGCCCTGGAGTCCAGTCCATACTTGCATCTGAATTCTGCAACTGGGCCTCCAAATTGTGGCTACGTAGTTTATCAGCCTGGACTCTGGACTTTATTAAACATTCTTGCCCTTTGCATACTTCACAAAACAATAGCCAATGTTTCTCAAACCTCAGCAACTTTAAGATGTGCGGACTTCAACTCCCAGAATTCCCTGCTGATCCAGCTTCAAGGCTCATGCTACATTCATCAAAGTACATGGATCCTCCTTTTAATGCTAAGTCTGTATCCTGTTGGTTTAATTCAGTGGAATTCATGGAATGAATTAAGCCCAACAGATTTCTAACTTCATACACATTCCTTCTACTGTCGCGCATGCCAAGTCACTTATACTTTTGAATTAAGGCAGTGAGTGCTCGCCTGTAGTTTATTTAACTCTGGTTTACTAAGACGCATACGCAATTGGGTGTGCTCACACAATATATTCATATAAAATCACAGTCCATTGTTGTAAAATCACATTGGCTGGTTCGCATAGACTGTAAGCCATAAGAGAGTAGTAAACCTGATCTCATCTTAGTATGCTCGGGAATCAAGCTGGTGAGTTTCACACAGGCCAATGCCGAACCCATTGATATGTAGAAAGTCAAGCAGTTTGATAGCAATAGCAACAGCACTTAGACGTATATACCACTTCACAGTGCTTTTACACCCCTCTCTAAGCAGGTTTACAGAGTCAGCCTATTGGCCCCAACAATCTGGGTCCTCCTTTTTTCCACCTCGGGAGGATGGAAGGCTGAGTCAGCCTTGAGCCGGTTCAAGATCGAACTGCTGGCAGTGGGCAGAGTTAGCCTGCAATGCTGCATTCTAACCACTGGGAAGGAAGGGAGGGAAGGAAGGAAGATAGTAATAGCACTTAGACTTATATACTGCTTCACAGTGCTTTACAGCCCTCTCTAAGCAGTTTACAGAGTCAACAATCTGGATCCTCCTTTTTCCCACCTCGGGAGGATGGAAGGCTGAGTCAACCTTGAGCCTGGTGAGATTTGAACCGCCAAATTGCAGGCAGCCGGCAGGCAGCAGAAGTCGCCTGCAGTACTGCACTCTAACCCCTATGCCACCTTATGATCCCTATAATGATAAGTCAGATTCCTTTGGGACGCTCATGGGTAAGAGTTGGTTTCAACCATCTCTCCTGCTGTTGATCCCTAATCAGAGATCTACCATTTCTGAAGGATAAACTTTGCTCTCGCCTCTTTCTGCCTGCAAAAGATGGTCTTGGGTGAGCTGTCCGGATTTCTGATAGCACATCAGTAAAGAAAAATCTTCTTGCCAGTTCTCCCAGGAATTGGAGATGAGGGAGTCAAGATTATGCCTGCTTTTTCTTAATCCACTGCTGTTCCATCTCTTCTAATAAGAAGATCTGAATTATTGGCACACTATTGTTCTTCCTTCACATAATGTAAAATCTGCTAAGAGCAGGATTTCGCAAGCTGGGCCACTAAGATGTAGGATCTGCAATTCTCTGGCAGCTGCTGTCCACACATCTTGGAAGTGGTCCAGGGCTGTCAACCTGGTCTAGAGTGCAGAACATGTGACAAACCAAAGTCCCCACTGTAACTAAGAAATTGGTTTCCCCAGCAAGCAAGCTAGATACGGTATACAACAAGATAAAATTCTCTTCGTTAAGATGGATAGCAAGAATCCAGGACACCTATTCTTCTAGGAATCTAAATATTTGAAGACATCGGGATTTTGACTTCCCTACCCCTCGCCATTACGAGACTGGCACTAAAAGAATGTCATTTGTCCCCCGTTAGTCAAACCACCTAGAGCAGGGGTGTCCAAACTTGGGAACTTTAAGACTTGTGGACTTCAACTCCCAGAATTCCCCAGCCAGCCATGCTGGCTGGGGAATTCTGGGAGTTGAAGTCCACAAGTCTTAAAGTTCCCAAGTTTGGACACCCCTGACCTAGAGAAATTCCTTGCGACTAGGAAAGGAAGTTCCTTGACTCCACACAGATTTTAATCTATAATTTTTTAAAAAAAATTTTTAGTTTGTGATGGAAAGGGCATCTCCAAGCCACAGGCTTTGTTTGGAGAAAAAAAAAAGAGAGATGCCGTTGCAAAGAAAATACTGAAAACGATCAGAGGTCATATGTCCACTGCTGAGATTTGTGTGATGCGGCGATCAGAATCCATTTCGTAACGATAGCGGTACTCCTCCATCAGGTTGTGGCAAGCATCCCGTAGACCATTCATCCAGGTTTTGATGCCCTTGCGATTCAGGTAAAGCACAAAGAGGAAGATGATGCCAATTATGCCCAGAACTATACCCAATGCGGCATATGAGGACTGAAGAACATTTTCACTCTGTTGACTGTAGTGGCACTCCAGGTCTGCCCCCACTAGTTCCACCAAGGAGGTGTTCCTCAGATCCTGGGGGAAAATGCAAGCTAGTTTTTCTACATCTACTACCTGTCGGCTTTGGTTCAGCCAGTTGACCAGTTCTTCAATGTCACAATTGCATACAAAAGGGTTGTCTTTCAGAAAGAGACTAAGGTGGGACTGTCTCTCCAGGGCAAACAAAGCTTCACCCCTCAAAGTTTTGAAGGCATTTGAGGTCAAATCAAGGTATTTAAGGTGAAGTCCAGAAAAGGTAGAGTTCTTGATATCTATCAAGGAATTGTTCCTCAAGTCTAAGTACTCAAGTTTAGGGAGGCTGGATAACATCCCAAGGGGCAAGTAGATGATCTTGTTGCTGGTGAGTTCAAGCTTGGATAGATTCCGGAACCCCCCTTGGACAAGGGCAGTTGCCACCGGGCGGATGGCGGAGACGTTGTACAGGGAGTGACTGAGATTCAGCTCCTGGATTGAATTGTTCCTAGCACTGAAAGCATCAGGGTGGATGGTGACTAAGTGATTATAACTCAGGTCCAAGTAGCGCAGGCTCTGGAGGTTAGAGAAGGCGTGGGACTCCACCGCGTTAATCCTGGAAGGTGAAAAGGAACGACACTGGCATCATTCAAGAACAACCTCATCTGGAAATGGGAGAGAAGGAAGAAAGAGGAAAGGAGAGGAAGGAGGGAAGGGATAGAAAGAGAAGGAGAGAGGGCAGCAGGAGGAAGAGAGGAACAGGGGAGAGGCAAGGGAAGAAGGAAAGGGTAAGGTGAGGAGGAAGGAAGGAAGTAGTGAAGGGAGAGAGAGTGAAAAGAAAAAAAATAGGGTGGTGACAATACAAAACAGGTGTATGGGATGGTAAGCAAAGCAGCCCAGAATGTATATTTTAACCTTTGATATGGAAAAATAAATATGCAAAAGTGATGAAGATGAACAAGAACTACGTGAATGTATAGTTGTAACTATATGTAAGAGAGTAAAAATAAAAACTTATTTTTTAAAAAGAGTAACCTCATCTGAAATATACCGTGTTTTTCGGAGTATAAGATGCACTTTCCCCGCCCCCCCTAAAAGAGGGGGGAAATTTGGGTGTGTCTTATACACCGAATGTAGCCAAAAACGCGAGGCAATGGTCTGTGGCAATCCCTGCAATTTCTTTAATCTTTCTATCGCTAGACCCCCTTCTAAAGCCAGTCAACAGGAAGATGAAGGAACATTGCATAGAACTCAAAAGCAGATATCTGGCATATCTAGGATCAGGCAGTGGCTAATAAAGAGAAAAACGTTGATTGACAGCTGATAACAAAGATGTAGTGCAGGCAGTTTTAATTTGTAGGATTTTACTGGGGGAAAAGTGCAGGTTGCTTAAATTTCTTTCCTTCTTCTTTGGGCTCACAAGCATCTTCAAGCCAGGAGCATTTTGAACAGCTCACATAAAGAAAGGAGTAAATCCCATTTCGTTTAGCGTGGTGACATTGACAATGGTGGAATATAATTATTAAAGAAAAGATACCAAAGGAGGGACAAAATGAATTGTGAACAACAAACATTAAAATACTTTTAAAATACTTTTAAATTAAAATGAATTGTTGAAATGTTCCATGGTGAGTTATCCTATAGTGACTTGGCCATGGCAAGTTGGCCATGTTGAGTTGGGTGCAGCGAGTTGATCCATTCCGTTCCAGTCTCAATTATGACTGTAAATCAAGGACTAACTGTACTTTTCCTCCAATGCTTGAGGTCCTTAACCTAATATGCTCCCCACTGTAGCCTTCTTAAGCCAATAATAACAAGGGCAGCCCTGTCTCCTATCCTACTCCATTTGTTGTGGCCCACCAGTGGCCAGCAGAGCTGGCAGCAGATTCGGACAGTGAGGAGCTTGGGGAGGAACATGGGCCAGTCTTGGAGTCTGGGGAAGACTCTGATGAGGGCTCTGCATCAGAGGCAGAGATGGGGCCAGGGCCTTCTGACAGTTATTAGCTGCCTTCGGAGTCAGATATCAGTGAGGCAGACAAACAGCTGGAGCCTCTGCATGCACAGAGTTGCCAGATGAAGGGAAGAGCTAAGGAACAAGGGTCGACTTGGGAGTAAAGCCACAGCTGGACAGTGAATGGCCCCTCCCATAGGGAATAAAAGAGGAGCGAAGGGGGAGTGGAGTTTGCAGGAGACAATTAGTTCATTCCTGCATTCTTGCCAAGTATTGCGACGTCGGAAAGATATCAGCCTGGCCACTCTCCAAGCCTGATAAAGGTCAGTCATTGTGAGCTATCTTGAAAGACTGTGGGAGGGGAAAGACTTTGCTGGAGAGGAATTCACTGTAAATTAAATGAAAGGGGTTTATCGGGATGAGGGCTTTGTGTGCTGTTGGGAAGCCTAGGTCACAACATCATTTCATCGTAGTTCCTCACCCATCAGGAAGCTTTACCTGTTGTTAGCCAAGGAGAGAGTGACCAGATTGTGGAGTCCTTGGAGATCCTGGCTGCCAACATAGGCAATCTGGTTGCCAGTTATAAAGAGGTTGCGGGTATACCCAGGAAGACCAGCTGGGATGGAGGTCAGTTCCTTCTGGACACACTTCACCGTACGAGCTGGCTCAGAACATTCGCAAGGAACCGGGCACGGATGGCAGGAAAGGGGTGCCAGAAGCAACAAGAGGGTCCAAGCACCGTAGAGGCCCCCAGGGGTCATTTCCAATAAATGCCAATTGTCGCAATTCCTGGCTGACAAAGGAAGAAAAAGATGATCAGAATCCATAAACAGAATCTATTACAAGCCAGAGGAGGAATCTCCATGTAAGACAGTTTGTTTGTTTGTTTTTAAGTTTTTTATTTTTCCCTTTCAAGTTCATTCACAAGTATACATTCTTATGGTTGCTATTTAACATTTGTCTATTCATCATTGGTCTCTATAGTTATTTTTACACATATATGTAATTCAGTTTGAGTCACTTTCTTGCCACCCCGTGCCTCTTATTTTGCAACAACCTTGCTCCTTCTATCTTCTCAACCTCCCTTCTCTGCCTTCTTCTTTCCTCGTCTCCTTCTTTCTTTCTTCTTCCCCTCTCTTTCCCCTCTCCTCTTCCCTTCTCCTCCTTCTCCATGTAAGACAGTTTGACCTACAACTCTAATGGGTTGGTCTACAATTTCCAGGATTCCCAGTCAGCATCATTAACAGAGAAATGTCCCAAAGTATAAAATATCCAGATAGTCTTCCAGCACTGGTACTGTAGCATTGTGACCATTCAAAGTTATAATAGTGCTGAAAAAAGTGATTTATGACCATTTTTCATATTATCCTGGACATCAATTGTTTCAACTCCTACCCTCAAAATGACGCTATAGAGCAGTGTTTCTCAATCTTGGCAACTTGAAGATGTCTGGACTTCAACTCCCAGAATTCCCCAGCTGGCTGGGGAATTCTGGGAGTTGAAGCCCAGACATCTTCAAGTTGCCAAGATTGAGAAACACTGCTCTAGAGCATTGCACACCAAGACAACTAGACACAAGGACAGTGTTTTCCCGAATGCCATCACTCTGCTAAACAAATAATTCCCTCACCACTGTCAAACTATTCACTAAGGCTGCATTTCTATTACTATTGGTCTTCTCATCGTTCCTATCACCCATCTCCTCCCACTTATGACTGCAAGACTGTAACTTTGTTGCTTGTATCTTTACGATTTATATTGATATTGATTGTTTCCTGATTGTTTATTTGTACTCTATGACTATCATTAAGTGTTGTACCTTATGATTCTTGGCGAATGTATCTTGTCTTTTTATGTACACTGAGAGAATATGCACCAAAGACAAATTCCTTCTGTGTCCAATCACGCTTGGCCAATAAAGAATTATATTCTATTCTATTCCATTCTATTCTACTCTATTCTATTCTACATCATCCCCATGATCACATGATTTGCATTCGGAAACTTGACAACTGTTTCATATTTATGACAGTTGCAGTGTCCCGGGTCCTATGATCCCCCTTTTGCGACCTTCTGACAAGCAAAGTCAATGGGGAAGCCAGATTCACTTAACAACTGGTTTACTAAGTCAACAATCACAATGATTCACTTAACAACTGCAGCAAGAAAAGTCGCAAAATGGTGCAAAACTCACTTAACAACTTTCTCACTCAGCAACATAAATTCTGGGCTCAACTGTGGTTTTAAGTTGAGGACTACCTATATTTTTCTGTGGCCCAAGTGCAGGATGTGGGATTAATATCTTTTATGTTACAGGATAGCAAATTTCAGTGGAATATTTAAAAATAATTTTGCAGCAGCAAGAACTGTTTTTTTAGAGTGGAATCATTGGGAAATGGCTTGGGGAGGAGGTGAATTCTTCTCTGGAGGTGTTAGGATTAACTGGACAACTCTCTTTAGGAGTGCTAAAATGTGCGTTTCTACCCTAAACAGAATTCAATGCAATGATTTGAAGTCCTCTTAAAATTTAAGACTTAAATCATGAAATCTATGAAATTCTGTCTACCCTTCCTCTTTCTCTTCCATAGAATGGAACCCAAAGACTTTCCACCCCAGCCAAAACTTGATTTGGCTTCTACTAGTTTGCGATACTTCATACGACTTCAAACTCCGCTTTTGGGACTTAGCATTCACAATGCTTCAGAGATCATATACTGTATATTCACACAAACACTACAAAACTTCTCACTAAACCTTCCCAAGATGTAAGGTTGATCAAGATCAAGCTGTACAGTTATGCATTTACATCAGTCTGGAAGATGGAATAAATTTATCTTTTGCAATCTGGCCATCCTTAGACTCTCAGGTTTTGCACACCATTCTCACACCCAACATTTCTGGTTCAATGAATCAGGTAGCACATGAGAATTAAGACATTCCCTTATTCTATAGGGTCTCTGAAGAGCCTAGTATGGGTGAGGATAGAGCATGCCAACTTTCCAGCAGCTCTGAATTTCACTGTTAACATTTTTGACTGCCCAGTTAGTGAAATGTTGAGACTCTTGAGATGAGTGAGTGGAGTGGGAGACATTACTTTTTGTAGGTGCTTTTTTTAAAAAAACCCTCACATCATTTCCTTTTCCTTAAAAATAAGTTCAGATTTCTTCTCTCTTATGCACATGGGGAATATTTCGTTGTAGTCCAAATAGGATAGAAAGTTAGAACTGGATTGTCTCATTCCGCCTTTATTCTGGGATGGAAGCTAACAGGAAGAGTCCAGATTAAATGAATTTGGTAAGAAGGCTTACCTTACAATACCCGGTAAATATAGATAAAAGATAAGATTTGAACTGTAATTCGATTTTAGCCATTGAGATCTTGGCTTGTTCAAATATCTGTCATAAAGCAAAACTACTCTTTTGTTGTTAGTTGCGAAGTCATGTCTGACCCATCGTGACCCCATGGACAACATTCCTCCAGGCCTTCCTGTCCTCTAACATTCTCTGGAGTCCATTTAAGCTCATGGCTACTGCTGCATTGACTCCATCCAGCCACCTCATTCTCTCTCGTCCCCTTCTTTAGCCCTCCATCGTTCCCAGCATTAGCCTCTTCTCCAGAGAGCCCTTCCTTCTCATTAGGTGGCCAAAGTATTTGAGTTTCCTCTTCAGGATCTGGCCTTCTAAAGAGTAGTCAGGGTTGATCTCCTCTAGGACTGACCACTTTGATCGCCTTGCACTCCAAGGGACTCGCAGGAATCTTCTCCAGCACCAGAGTTCAAAGGCCTCCATTCTTTGGCACTCTGCCTTTCTTATGGTCCAACCTTCACAGCCATCCATTGCAACTGGGAAAACCATAGCCTTGACTATACACACTTTTGCTGACTACTCCACTATCAAGATAATGGGCAAGTTTGACATTCCTCATCTTGGGGTCCTCCCACTGTGCTAGACATCAGCTCCTGCCAGGATGACCAATTGATTTTTCTTGTCTGTTTTCATCCCCCCCACCCAACTACCTTGGCAGTTGTCATAAATACACCTCAACCCAATTTTCTGGTCACACCTACTTACAGAATGAAGGGAGAATGTAACAATCCAGTTCTAAGGTTCTAGAATAGCCATCCCATTTTGACTACAATGGAAGACGCTCCTGAAATATTTCCCATATACTTTTTAACTCCTTGCAAGCAGAAAGTCCAGCATAAGAGAGAACAAGCCAAAACTTCTTTCTCAGGAAAAGTCTTTTTTTTAAAAACACCAATAAAAATGTTCACTCATATATCTGAAGTCTCAACATTTCATTTTTAAAACCCCTTCATCCATTCCAGACCACTCCTCAGCCAGAGTGGATCCTGGAGAACCTTTTGTGAGAAAAATAATTATGACATTTCCATCCTATTATCCTTAGTGCTCAAAAGACAGTAAGATGCAAGCATAAAGGTACCCCTTGCACATATGTGCTAGTCGTTCCCGACTCTAGGGGGCGGTGCTCCTCTCCGTTTCAAAGCAGAAGAGCCAGCGCTGTCCAAAGACGTCTCCGTGGTCATGTGGCCGGCATGACTCAATGCCGAAGGCGCACAGAACGCAGTTACCTTCCCACCAAAGTGGTCCCTATTTTTCTACTTGCAGTTTTTTACATGCTTTTGAACTGCTAGGTTGGCAGAAGAAGATACAAGCATAGACATCATTATTAAATCAAGGTAATAAAAGGTAAGCAAGCACCCACCGGTGAAAAGCTATTGCCGCTGGTCAATCAGATTAAAAGCTGGACGTCTGTCTGAACATCAGGAGCTTCTCCATCCCTCCAGGCTGAAGTTGGCTGCCTGCTCGCCCCTCTGCCCTTTTCACTGCCTCCCACCCACCCGACCAAATCTGTGGGGCCAGGCAGCCAATCAGAGGACAGGTCTGCCACCCCCACCCCACCCCCCTCCGTCCCCAACCCAGCCCTCAATGCAACCCCCTCCCCAAAACGACCCCGTCTCCCCCCCTCCTCTGCTTTAACACATGCGCCCCACTAACGGCTTCTCCAGTCTGCTAGACGTAACGCACAAATCCCAAAGCGCCATTTCTTGTTTTAAAAAAAACCAGGGGGGGGGAGAGAGGGAGAAGCGAAACGCGAAACTGAGGCAAACTTCTCCCGGAGGAGCAGCCGCCGCGCTGCCTTGCTTGCAGCCCTCCCCGCGGCCCCCGCCTTCCCAGCCCCGGTGTGTGTGTGAGGGGGGAAGAGTCCTTCCCCTTCTCCGGCACGGATCCGCCTGGCCAGACAATGGGATGCGAGGATTCCGAGGGGCGAAGAGGGCGGGGATGCAGGGCATGGGGGGGGGGGTCCCGCCTCGTTTTCCCAGCCTTCCGAGCCCGCCCCCTTAAAGACAGAACCGCCCGTCTGGCAGAGCTCGGAAGCCCCTCTGCTCCCCCCCTCCCCTGCTCGCTTTAATCTTTCCCTGCCGCCCCCCTCAGCTGGGGTCTTATAGCTACCCACCCCAAAAAAGAGGGGGGAATCAACGTGGTTTCTTCCTCCCATCACTTAACAGGGCAGCATCTTTTGCAAAGCTGCCCTCAACTGGTACCCTCCAGATGTGATTGGTGACAATCCCTAACCCTCCTTGAGCTGGGGTCTTATTTGCCCCAGCAACAGCTGCAAAAAAGGTGGGGGGGATTTACGTGGTTTCTTCCTCCCATCACTTAACAGGGCAGCATTTTTTGCGAAGCTGCCCCCAGCTGGTACCCTCCGGATGTGATTGGTGACAATCCTTATCATGCCCAGCTAGTGGCACATCTGGGAAAAGGTGCCCCCTGCTTCTGGAGGGATCCCTTGGTCACCTGGACTGACACCTATCGATCTGGAATGGGCTGCAGCTACTTCAAAGCATCTGTCAGAGGGTGGAAATTAAAGTCTGGGTGGGTTGATTGATCGGCATTCATGCAATTTGTGTAGCTGCCCATCTCAAACCAAAGACTCTGGGCGGTTTAAATTAAAACATGATTAAAACATGATGCAAAAGAAAAAAGGAAAGGAAAGAAATTAAATACAAATAGCAGCTAAAAGATAATATCAGTGTTAACACAACTAGGAAAAGGGGCCCTTCGTACAGTAGGGACCTCAGCGGGACACATAGCCAAATATTCAAGACCCCTCTAATGACTTAGCAGGGTTGAGGCCAACCTAACCTCTGGAGGAAAACTGTTCCAGAGAGCAGGAGCCAAAGCAGAGAAGACATTTCTCCTGGTCTCTGTTGTCCAAGCTTACCTATTCTCCGGTTCTTGACTGTCCATTGTGACATGAGCCACTGTGTTCTTCGTTGCCCCACGTACAATGAGATTAAGGCCAAATTATTGATGTTAGGTGAATTTAAGGGCCCCATCCAGGGGTGGGATTCAGCCGGTTCAGGCGAACTGGTAGCTTTGATGATCAGCTGGGGAGCGAACCGGTTCACTCCAACGATCAGATTGGCCCACCCTTGTGTTTTACTTACCTATATCCTCTCATCTGATTAGCATGGCAGAGCAGGTTGCCGTGCTTCAGCTGTGTTATTCCCCAAGAAGTAACATGATGGAAGGTAAATTTTGCTAAAACTGCGCAAAACACGCAATCACCGAACCGGTTGTTAAACCAGCCAGATCCCATCACTGGCCCCATCTGGAAAAGAAAGTGACCACTCTTCTTATAGATGTGTTTCCAAACCATCAGCAATGAAGTTGCTACTTTTGCTCTGCTGTCACGTAAAACTTGGAAAGAATTACTTAGGTTCTTAGCTGCGGCCTTAGCTTAATTTTGCGATAAGCTTGTATACCTAATCCTCCTTGTATTCCTTTATTTTACAATGTTTTACTGTTGTTTTGTTGCATTTTATGGCATGCCTTATTGTATTATGTCTTGTATTATATCCTGTGGATACAACAATGCATTTATTTATTATGTCTCCAAAACAGGTAGAAGACATGAAGTTGCCTTTGGTGTCCTTTCCCTTTTTCCAAAAACCTAGGACACTCCACCTGGGACTCAATCTTCCTCCTCTCCATTTCGTCCCCTTAGAATTTTGGCAAACCTTTTCTCTATTAAAAACTTCAACTTAGTTCCATTTTTGAAAGGGGAGGGGCTTCAAAATGCATCCATTCAATCTTATCTCATGACTACCGAATAAGAGAGTTGGAAGGGACCTTGGAGGTCTTCTAGTCAATCCCTGGCTCAACTAGGAGAGCCAATATCATTCTGGACAAATGGCTATCCAATTTCTTTGAAAACCTTCAATGATGGAGCACCCACAACTTCTGGAGATAAGCCATTCCACTGATTGTTCTCACTGACAGAAAATCTCTCCTTAATTCTAAGTTGGGTGTCTCTTTCTTAAGCTTCCACCCTCCTTGTATGTCTCTTTGTTAAGCTTCCATCCTTCTTGTCTTGCTCCCAGGTGCTCTGGAGAATAGCCCTTCTTCCTTGTGGCAGCCCCTCAAATATTGGAATGCTGCTATCATGTCACCCCTAGTTTTTCTTTTCATTAAAACTAGTCATATCCAATTCCAGCAACCGTTCTTTATATGTTTTAGCCTCCAGTCCCTGAATCATTTTTTGTTGCTCTTCTCTGCACTCTATTCTAAAGTCTCAGCATCTTTTTTGTATCCGTTCTATCTAATCTCTTCTCACACACCCCTTTCTGACTTTTCTTTCTCCAGGCAACAAATAAATCAGTGATAGGATCGTGATTTGGGGCACTTGGGAATCGGCACACAGTTGCAATGGTCACAGCTTCCCACAGTCACATCATCACCACTTCCGATCTTCAAGGCCAGCTTCCAATAAGTCAAGTCAATGAGGAAACCAGCCACCACCTGATCTTATGCTTAATGGTTGCACATGATTCCTTAACAACCACAACCTGAACTGTCATTGTACGCTGAAGATCACATTTAATTTTGCTGTATAAGGTGCAATGACAATAAAGTAAAGTAAATAATACACAGTTCTTATAAGCTAAATCATAGACGTAAACAAAGAGAGGATGCCTAAAGTTATATATGTGTGAGAGAAAATATACCTAAACCATCCACCTGGACCCATTTTACCTTGTGACCTGCTAGCTTGCAGATTATTTATATATATATAAAGATGCCATAGTGGGAACACTGGTAAGAGGACAAAAACATTTCATTTCCCCACTTCTAAAGACTAGTTTTCAAAGCAGCTCCCTCCCCCAGACATTATGCAGAGTTTTACAATCAGAGGTAAATTTTGGTAGCCAAGATTAGAGAACTGGCAAGGGTGGAACACAAAGCAGGCGACTTGACTTGAGAGTTTGGAACATATTATCTGATGAGCAGATGGAAAGCTCAAGCAAGAAGGCAATCAAGCAATGCAGCTTTCCTTGGATAAACAACAGCGGAAGAAGAGAGCAAGAGCTGGGAAAGAGGCTAATGAAGCAAGACAAGCTGTAAATCTTGACTGAGTTAAAAAGGCACATTCATTTTCATAGCAGGCTAAATGTGTCTAAATGTCTAAAAGTGTCTGAATGTCTTTAGAAAGGGCCACACTGTGACTCCCTTCCCACACCTGTCCAAAAATACATAAATTGAAATAAGAAATGATCAGCCTGATCAAAGCTTCATATTTAGGTATCCAATTTGTGACTGGATTCATACATCATCACCACTTCCGATCTTCACTGCCAGCTTCCAATAAGTCAAGTCAATGAGGAAACCAGCCACCACCTGATCTTATGCTTAATGATTGCACATGATTCCTTAACAACCACAACCTGAACTGTCATTGTACACTGAAGATCACATATAGACATTGACTTGGTTTCAGACTTAACACAATATTATCCTTCTCATCTTTCCTACTACCTTCCCCTGTTGTTATCTTATGATTTACTACTTGCTTGTATCTTATGATTTATGGTTGTATCTTGGGATTTATGATCTATGATTTATCACTTCGTTGTTTGTCTCAGTTTTTGCACTGAGAGCTTATGCAGCGGAGACAAATTCTTTGGGGGTCCAATCACACTTGACCATTAAGGAATATTCCAATGTATGTCTCCAGCTAGGGTGCTTTTATAGCATCATGCCTTTTGAAACGTGGCCATTAGTGGTTTCACTCAATAAACCATGGTTAAAGATACTCCAGCTTCAGTGCTATGGAAATCCAATGCATATATTGTGGGAGCTTTATCACTGGAGGCTTTCAAGAAGAGATTGGACTGCCATTTGTCAGAAATGTTACAGAGCTCACTATAACACCATTGCCAAAAAGGCATTAAGAGTTGTTAACCTAATTTTGCGAAGCTTCCTCTCCGATAACATTGTACCGCTAACTAGGGCATACAAAACCTTTGCCAGACCAATTCTCGAATACAGCTCGTCTGCCTGGTATCCACACTGTATATCAGACATTTATACAATTGAATAGGTCCAGAGGCATTTCATGAGAAGAGTACTTCACTCCTCTGCTCACAATAGAATTCCTTGTGCCATCAGGCTCGAAATTTTGGGCTTGGACAACCTAGAACTACGCCGCCTACCATGTGACCTGAGCACAGTACACAAAATTGTCTGCTACAACATTGTACCTGTCAATGACTACTTCAACCTCAATAATACAGGGGCAAACAATAGATACAAACTCAAGGTAAACCGCTCCAAGCTCGATTGCAGAAAATATGACTTTAGCAACCAAGTGGTCAACGCCTGGAATGCTCTACCTGACTCCATCCTCAAGCCCCCACAGCTTCAACCTCAAACTGTCAACTGTGGACCTCACCCCATTCCTAAGAGGTCCGTAAAGGGGGCATTCATAAGGGCACCAGCATGCCTACCGTCCCTGTCCTAGTGTCCCCATTTATTTGTACTCATTTCCTTTGTTCATGTCCATGTTTATACTTGTATGTTATCTTATACACGTTTGACAAACTAACTAACTAACTAAATAAATAAATGGTGTAGGGTCTCCTGTTTAGGCGGAGGTTGGACTAGATAACCTACAAGGTCCTTTCCAACTCTGATGTTATCTGATTTATATCCCAGGTTCTAAAACTGCTCATAGTTTTGGATCTCTCTCTCTCTCTTATGTCACACATGCACACTATGCTTGCTGGTGTCTTGCAGCATTAGAAGGAGTTGGGCTCCCTGACTGCCTCTCATTTGATCTAAGCCTCTGATTTAAAAAAAAAAAAAGGGGGGGGGGAAGTTACTTAACGAGCATCAGGCCAGAGTGGGGGAGGTGAAGGCAGAAGGGAAAGGAAGATGAAGCAACATAGGAGACCTCTGTCATTTCAAAAGCCCTGGAGGCCCACCAGCTTAAGTGCAATTTGATATCATTGCACCAGGAGGAAGGCCTTTGATGCGAGGGAGGGAGGGAGGGAAGAGATGGCTTGCAGAAGGGAAAAGGCACCCTCCCCATCATCCAGCTGTGACCAACCCCCCTCTCACCACATCAAAGCATGCCTGGCAGCTGGATCCTGTGGCGACAGGCCTTCCTCCTTTGCAAACTCTTGCTTTCACAGGCTTTCCTGCTGGGAGGGTTCTTTTTCCCCTGCCTTTCAGCCTCTCTTTCCGTCCTCCCAAAGGACCACGTAGCTTCCCTTAAATCCTGGAATGTTAATTCCCTGCTGCTGGGATCCCTTTCTTTGGTTCTCCCCTTCCCCCCCCCCCTGCCCTTTTTGGATAGAGAGAGGAGGGCCCCACAGCCATGGATCCGATGGGAGGCAGGAATGGGAGGCAGGAAGGAGAGACGTGTCCAAGGCAAGGAGGATATTAGGCAACTTCCATGATTCAGATTTAATGGCCTGGTTTGTGTGCCTAACTACAGTGTGTGTTATTGAATCAATCCTAACCGAGTCGGTCTGCATCTCATGTTGAACACACTAAGCTCCAATCCAACAACACACCTTACAGCAGGGGTGTCCATCCTTGGCAACTTTAAGACCTGTGGACTTCAGCTCCTAGAATTTGAATCCTAGAGTTGAAGTCTACGGGGCTTAAAAGTTGCCAAAGTTAGACACCTTTGCCTTAAAGGTAAAGGTCCCCCTCGCACGTATGTGCTAATCATTCCCGACTCTAGGGGGCATGTTCATCTCCGCTTCAAAGCCGAAGAGCCAGCGCTGTCCGAAGACATCTCCATGGTCATGTGGCCGGCACGACTAAATGCCAAAGGCGCACAGAACGCTATTACCTTCTCACCAAAGGTGGTTTTCTATTTTTCTACTTGTATTTTTTTACATGCTTTCGAACTGCTAGGTTGACAGAAGCTGGGACAAGTCACGGGAGCTCACCCTAGCAGTGCTAGGGATTCGAACCGCCCACCTTTCTGATCAACAAACTCAGCGTCCTAGCTACTGAGCCACCGTGTCAGTGCCTTACAGTTTACCTATTGTGAAAACTCAGATATTGTATCAGTGAAATGTATTCCAAATAAGCCTGAGCACTCTGGGGAGTCTTAAACATAGGGGAAGTCCTCCCCACTTCAGACAGGACGCCAATGCTGTCTCCACAAACCTTCTCCAGAAGTGTGGAGAAACGGAATGGGCAATTTCTCCATTTTTTTTCCGTCAGAGAAGAACGTGAGCTTCCTGATCCACCTCCTTCCAAGTGCTAAGCAGATCATCTAACCATGCTTAGCTTTTTCAAGTCCAGCAAAGATATCTCTGATGAATAGCCCGTTGCTATAGGAAACACCTAAGTATCTGAGACTAGGTAAGCATGCCGAGTGCAACCTTCCCCAAAAAGGAGGGGGAGGGGCAAGGAAAGGGAGAATAGGAAAACAGGGTGACTTCCTCATTTTGAGAGTGTTGCCCATAATATTAGAAAGTATAACCATTTCTGACATGCCTAAAGCCCCATCCATACTTTTGTATTCCCAATAGACTAGATCTGTGTCACCCTTCACCCCGCACCCCCACCATCCCATCCAAAAGAGTTCTGCTTTCCTCTCCAAATTAAAAGCTCAACGCCAGTCCCATTTCACAGGCAGGAACCTCGGATCAACCTGGCTGAGATCTCCCACATGCAGTACAGTATCTCTGACCAAGAGCAAGCTGTCGGTTGCCTGTGGGCTTCTCAGCTTTTGGCTTTCCTCAGCTGAGATCAAAAGCCAGCAGTAATTGTCTAACGACCCCTATGTCAGCATGAACACAGCCCAGACTTCATCATCAATCAAGGTTGTGACAGCAGAGGCAGGAGTGGTGGCAACAGACACCAGTCTCGGAGGGGGAGAGAGTGGCTGTGGGTCCAATGAGACAAAGCCTGAGAGGAATGCAATAAATGGAAGCGGCAGGGACTCAGGCTAGAGCTGCCAGCCAACTAATAGCAACCTGCTTTTAATTAGGGGATGGTTCTCGCTAAGTCAGCTCCTCTGATGGGGCCCTGGTGTTGATCCGTTGAGGAGTTCAAGAGAATCAACAGCAGAAAATTGAAGTCCCAGCTGCTCCGCCTGTAACTACAGAAACCAAGTCTATGTAATCCTTTCCCCTCCCAAACCAAATGCAACCCTGTTTCCCACCCTGCCTCTGCAGAGAGGGAAGAGTCCTCGTAGCTACATATGTGACTTTCCAAAGTCCTTTCAAGAAGAGGACAACACATTCAGAATGGAGAGCTAGATTTTACTTGCAAAGGAGTTGGTGGGGGGGGGGGGGCAAAAACATTTCCAAACCTGATGGTTTTGGAAAGCAAATCCCCACTCAAAGCAGATGTTTCTCCCGGCATCACCTCCATCTTGCTTGATTGCAGCTTCTTCTCCCTCGTCCGTTCCAGCATCAAACCTAGACAAGATTCAAAATGCTGACTCAAAGAGAGGAAGTAGGTACACATTGGCTGTACACCACCATTCAATGACGGCCCGCCAGCAGTTTTACCCAGCTGTTGAATAGCATAACAACAGCTAAGGGATACCAATTCGATGACTTAAAAGATTGAACTACAGTCCCCAATGGACTGCAACCATTGCAAACCTATCCAATAGATGTTCATGAATAAGAATAGCAATAGCACTTGTAGACTTATAAACCACTTTACAATGCTTTACAGCCCTCTCTAAGCGGTTTACAGAGCCAGCCTATCTCCCACAGCTACTTGGGTCCTCATTTTACCCACCCTGGAAGGATGGAAGGCTGAGTCAACCTTGAGCGTGGTGGGATTTGAACTGCCAAATTTCAGGCAGGCAGCAGGCAGCAGAAGTGGCCTGCAGTGCTGCACTCTAACCACTGCACCACCATGGCTCATAATTAAACTTTGGTTAATAGATTGACATTCTGTATACTCTCAGCTACTCTGTCTTCTCAACAAACCTTTGTTAAAACATGCTGATTTAGCATCTTTTTATGGACCTAATCTATTTATCTATCTAAGAGACTCTACTCTGGAAAAAGCTCTCTATTATCTCAGGAGGTCTTCTATGTCACTTACAAGTAACTTCTCCGTTTAACTCTGAAAGCTGACCCTTGAACCTTCTCAAGTCCCTGCCTTAAACTATGAGTCTGCTTAGTCCTTCCAGCAGATCTTTCATCATGAGTTACTCTGCATTTGCTTTTAACACCAGGTACCTTAGCAATAGCAATAGCACTTAGCACTTATATACCACTTCATAGTGCTTTACAGCCCTCTCTAAGTGGTTTACAGAGTCACCCTGTTGCCCCCAACAATCTGGGTCCTCATTTTATCCACCTCGGAAGGATGGAAGGCTGAGTCAACCTTGAGCCTGGTGAGATTTGAACTGCTGAACTGCAGCTAGTAGTCCGCTGAAGTAGCCTGCAATACTGCACTCTAGCCACTGATAGAAGAGCAGAGCAGAGCAGAGCAGAGAATTCAATTCTTTATTGGCCAAGTGTGATTGGACGCACAAGGAATTTGTCTTTGGTGCATAGGCTCTCAGTGTACATAAAGAAAAATAAAATAGAATACATTCATCAAGAATCATAAGATACAACACTTAGTGATAGTCATAGGTTACTAATAAGCAATTCAAATTATACTAGGAAACAAATAAAACAATATAAATTGTAAAGATACAAGCAACATGGTTATAGTCATACGTGGGAAGAGATAGGTAATAGAAAGGATGAGAAGAATAATAGTAACACAGCCTTAGTAAATGTAACAGTGTAACAATGTAAGTTACTAATCTTAGTAACAGTGTTGTGGGAATTAGTTGTTAAGCAGAGTGATGGGATTTGGGGAAAAACTCCTTGTGTCTAGTTGTTCTGGTGTGCATTGCTATATACCGTCTCATTCTGAGGGTGGGAGTTGAAACAATTTATGTCCAGGATGCGAGGGGTCTGTAGATATTTTCGCAGCCCTCTTTTTGACTCCTGCAGTATACAGGTCCTTCAATGGAAGGCAGGTTGGTAGCCATTGTTTTTTCTGCAGTTCTAATTATCCTCTGAAGTCTGTGTCTGTCTTGTTGGGTTGCAGAGCCAAACCAGAGAGTTATGGAGGTGCAGATGGCAGAGTCAATAATTCCTCTGCAGAACTGAATCAGCAGCTCTTTCGACAGTTTGAGCTTTCTGAGTTGTGGCAGAAAGAAAATTCTTTGTTGCGCTATTTTGATGACATTTTTTGATGTTAGTTGTCAATTTTAAGTCTTGAGATATGATAGAACCTAGAAACTTGAAGGTCTCTACTGTTGATACTGTGTTGTAAGAGGTGGTAGTATAGGTAGGTTCCTCCTAAAATCTACCACCATTTCTACGGTTTTGAGTGTATTTAGTTCAAGATTGTTCTAGTTGCACCACAAGACTAGTTGCTTAACTTCCCGTCTGTAGGCAGATTCGCCGTTGTCTCGAATGAGACCTATTACTGTTGTATCATCATATGTAACATACATTGTATCATATGTTGCCTTACTTCTAGCATGTTATCACCAAATGAACTTTGAAGTTCCATCGGCAGGACGAGAGACGTGTGCCAGGATACAACTTCCCTTTGTCAAACAGAACAAAAGCTGTCGGCTGTCCTTTCGCTGAAAGGGACCTCTCTCTCCCATTGATGTGGGTGTCTGCTGATTCTAGACAACACCCGAACACTGACTGCAATGCAGGACTGTCATACTTAACAGCCGGGTGAGTTGTTGACAGGAGGATATGGCCAAAAGGGAGGGTGGGGGAAGCTTTCCTTGGACCAGTTAGTAGTTCAAAAATTCTCTACCAAGCATAGGTGATCATAACACAGAGTAGGTAAGTGGAACGAATGTGCAATAAGGGCTTAATTTAAAGACCTAAATGGGACCTACAGCTAAATAATGCAGTGTAGTAGAACAACCTTTTGGCATACGAGCCAACTATCCTCTATTTTAGCAATCTCTATGCCCAATTCTCTCTGGTTTTCGTCCTCTGCCTAGTAAGAAACTCTATGTTCGATGATCTGGCATAACCCTAACCAGATTGATTTGGGGTTTTCTCCTTTCCTAGGCCATTTTCTTTACAGATAATCCGTGTGATATGTCCCCTAGATCAGGGGTCTCCAACCTTAGCAAACTGGCTGGGGAATTCTGGGAGTTGAAGTCCACCAGGCTTAAAGTTGCCAAAGTTGGAGACCCCTGCCCTAGATGACTCCTCAGACTCTTCCTTGGCTCAAGGGATTGGCTCAAGGGAGGATGAGCTCATTCCTAGCACGTCAGGAACTGGATTAATTGATGACTTTGAATGGCGGGCTGAAAGAGATTTATGGAAAGCTTCGGCTGGGGACAGCTTGCAGGGACTGACAGTCAGTGAAGAGAAGGAGCTGCCTTCCTTGGTGGATCCGAGAGCACGCAGGGCAGAGAAAAGACAAGAGCAATGGAGATCTGCCAGATTAGTTGGGAGAAGGCCCCGCCCGTCTTGATGGGCTGCACCAGAAAGCTGTTTATCGTGGCAGATGAAGGGAGGCATTGCTGGGAACGTGTTTGGAGTTTTGGCTGTGTGTTTGTCCCTCGTGCTTCCTGCTTGACTTTGTGCCTTAGGAGACTCTGAACTTCTCTTGCCGAGTGAGCTCTTGTGGGTGTATTTCAGTTTGGCCTGGTGGATTTAAGTTTGTTTGGTGGACTTATTTGTTGGAGTGACTTTCCATTGTTCTGGGGCTGGGTGAAAGGAATTGCTGGGGAACATTAATAAATATTCTAAACCACGTGTATGTGTGACTGGTGCAGCAGAGTCCTCGACTTACAACAGTTCACTTAGTGACCATTCAAAGTTACAACAGCACTGGAAAAAGTGTACTTTGACTGTTTTTCACACTTAACACCATTGCAGCATCCCCACATGATAAAAATTCAGGCGCTTGGCAACTGATTCATATTTATGAGGGTTGCTGTGTCCTCGGGTCATGTGCAGACTTCTGACAAGTCAACAGGGAAGCCTGATTCACTTACCAACCATGTTACTAACCTAACATCTAACTTACCAATTGCAGTGATTCACTTAACAACTGTGGCAAGGGGAAGATTGTAAAATGGGATAAAATTCACTTAGCAACTTGAAAAGTCAAGGACTACTTTTATAAAGGTAGTTTGGATATCTGCAAAATTCTGTCTTTTGTTTGGCTGCGTATGCTCCTGAGGACGAAAGTCTCCATTTTGGAGAGGAAAGAAAAATTGTAATCCCACCCTATTTCTCTATCATGCTTTTCGATTCCATAAAGAATAGAAACGCCTATGTGGCACTTTCAATACTTCTCCACAATGGATTTACTTCTTCTTCTATCCTGCCTTTTCCTCAGGACTTAAGGCAGAATACATACCCCGTTTCCCCTCAAAATAAGGCGCAATGGGAAAATAAGTCCTAGCATTTTTCAGGATGCTCATAATATAAGCCCTACCCCCCACAAAAAAAAGACCCAGTTAAGATTGTTACTCAGATGGAGGTATTTTACTATCATATTTCCCAGAAAACAAGACCTAACCAGAAAATAAGCATTAATGTGTCCTTTGGAGCAAAAAATTAATGTAAGACCCAGTCTTACTTTTGGGGAAACACGGTAGTACCCCTTCCTCCCATTTTCCCTCAACAACACTGTGAGGTGAATTAAACTGAGAAAGTAGTCAGCCATGGAACTGATGGCAGATTTGAATCTCAGGCCTTCGCAATGGGAATCTAACATCTTAACCACTGTATATGCCAGTGATGGCGAACCTATGGCACACGTGCCACAGGTGGCACGTGGAGCTATTTGTCATGCGCGCTGGCCAGCTGAGTTCACCCTTTTTAAAAGCCATTTTTCGCCCTCCCCAGGCTCCAGAGGCTTTATAGGAGCCTGGGGAGGGTGAAAAGAGCCTCCCCCGCCCCGCCCCTGAGGCCCTCTGGAGGCTTCATGAGCTTCCGTGAAGTCTCCGGAGCGCAAAAAACCAGCCCTATGGGCAAACCAGAAGTTCGGGAACGGACTTCCGGTTTGCTCGGAGGGTTGTTTTGACTGCTCCAGAGGCTTCAGGGAAGCCTCCTGAAGCCTTCGGAGCGCTTAAAACGACCCTCCGATGAAACTGGAAGTGATTTCCGGTTTGCTTGGAGGGTCGTTTTGAGCGCTCCAAAGGCATCAGGGAAGCCTCCTGACGGTCCCTGAAGTCTCCGGAGGGCATCCAGGGGGGCGGGGGAGGCTGTTTTCGCCCTCCCCAGGCTCCTATAAAGCCTCTGGAGCCTGGGGAGGGTGAAAAAAGCATGTAAAAATGGGGGGGGGGTCACGCCTGTAGTGCGTACATGCGCACTGGGGGTCGCACATTGCATTATGGGTGCGGCACACCCGCACACAACCCCCCTGTGCTCCCCCCACTTATGGCACGCGAGCCAAAAAAGGTTCGCCATCGCTGGTATATGCTGACTTTCAATTTCAGTATTCATTTATAATTTTTATCTTACCTTTGTTTCTATAAATAACTCAAGGTGGCAAACATACCTAGTATTCCTTTTGCCTCCTATTTTCCCCACAACTGCAACAATCCTGTGAGGTGGGTTGGACTGAGAAAGTGACTGGCTCAAAGTCACCCAATTGGTTTTCATGGGTTAAGGCAGGACTAGAACTCACAGTCTCCTGGTTTTTCGCCCGGTGCCTTAAATCACTTACAAATAACTAACATAAAATATATTTGAGTCACACATTCTGAACACAAAACTTTTTCCTGGAGGATAAGAAAGAAGAGCCACTGCAGCTTGCCGGAGTACACAAATGCATTTATTTTTCACCATCATCAGGATTATGAAATTACAGCAGCAGACTTTTGGTATTTACAAAGGAATCAAGCAACTGGATCAAAAGACCATTTAGGTTACACACCAGCAAAGGAAAGAAAAAAATGATGCAAATTGATGGGAGTTTTACAGAGAAAAAAGACAGTAACAAGAATGAAACGATGCGGGGGGGGGGGGAAGTAAAGAATGAAAACTTTAGAAAGTACTTTGGACTTGACCAAATTCCTACAACTAAGACACTTCAAGGCAGATGTGAATGCAGGATTAATATAGAATTCACAGATCATGTCACGACGTATTGCAGATCTGGGCATTTTACGGCCCCTGGGTCAACATCCAGCCCTTTGCTGTCCCTGCCCGGTCCACTTGAGGTTCATCAGAAGTTAGAAATCAAATGTAAAATAAGTGTAGGCCATGCTTACAATAGAACTGTTATCACTTTTATTTTGAAAGTGACTTTCCCCCCCAATGTATGTATGTATGTATGTATGTATGTATGTATGCCTATGCACCTTCGCAGTAATGTGTGGGTCCTACTGGTTTTACACTCCACAACAGTCCCAGTTTCTCACATGGCCCGTGGGAAAATAAGCTGCCTATCCTGACATACAGGGTACTTACTACATCTGCTCAACCAAGTAGTAACTTTTTTTTCCTTGACTCCACAATGAGAGCGAGTCAGGGGACCATCTGCAAGCATGGCCAGCCAGCCAGGCTCCAATCAAGATTTAAACCACCTGATAAACCACCCAATATTACCTGAAACTTATAATAAAAAGAATACATATTTAATTATTCACATATTAACCGCAGCTAGAATTGTACTTGCACAATATTGGAAAAGCGAAGAGATTCCTACTGGAGAGAAGGTGATTAAGAAAATATTAGAATGTGCAGAAATGAATAGACTAACATTGGCAATTAAGGAGAAAGAACAATCTGATTATTATATGGTATGGGAGGTGTTTTACCAATGGTTAAGAGAACAAAAAAAGGAAATTGGAAATAAAGATAAAAAGAATGGAAAATGTATTGACAGAGATAAGAATAGAATGATAATTGTTAGCATGAGTATGATGACAATAACTATAATCAATGTTATTATTGTGTATATATTAGAAGATATCCTAGAAGACATGTTAAGAAGGAAGAGATTTATAAGGTTTAACTGTATAATGCATTATAATTTATGGAAGGATGTCGCACAGAAATACCTGTGCCCAGACGACACACTGCTTAAGGAAAGATGGAATGTATGTATTTTAAAATTGAAAAATTAAAAAAAAAACGTATACAACAAAAAAGATTTAAACCACCAAAATTCCTATCCAAAAGAGTGTTACTGAAGACTCTCAGTCATCCAAGCAAAGGTGTCCGAAGATTGAATTATGGCAACTGGACTAAGGCATTTCATTGCTCATCCAAGCAGCTTCGTCACTTCGACCCAGAACTGCTTCCCATAGAACAGGGGTGTCCAAACTTGAGAACTTTAAGACTTGTGGACTTCAACTCCCAGAATTCCCCAGCCAGCATAGCTGGCTGGGGAATTCTGGTAATTTAAGTCCACAAGTCTTAAAGTTCCCAAGTTTGGACACCCCTGCCATAGATTTTAAAACACAGTAAGAACTAAAATCATTAACATAGATTTTTGAAGGGTGAATAGTTTTCATGTGGCTGTTAAACAAGATGAGACAATGAAGGTTTGGCTAAAATATTTGAAATACGATTGTGAAGGATAGAAACTGCAATCTGACTACAACACCTGTACTCCAGTACCTGCCTGCCTTGCTTAAGCCACATTTTCCCCCCAAGGTCCTGCAAACTTATTTTTTGCTTCCCCTAATATCTGGAACCCCACGAAAGCAGGTTTGCAAATATAATGTAGGGTAAAACCACCCCTAAGCCGCTTTCCAATAAAGGGTATGGCTCAGTTGTTAGAGGGAACCTTAAGAACTTATTTTAGAAGTGGTAGCAATTTGTGACAGAGAAACTGCTGCCAATCATAGTTCTACTGGCTAGGATTATGAGGAAATCCCTTCCCGTCAAGTGAGCAAAATGGCAAATCAAACAGAATCTGCAATTTTAGCTCTTCCGTAGCTTTAAGTCTCTCCCCACACTCCTCCTCCTCCTTTGAGCTGCCCTATTGATCATTCACTGGCCAGTTCACAAATGTAGGCTTTTTTTAAAAAAATTATGTAAGGACCAAAATATTGGAAGGGGAGGGGGAGGAAGGGATGTTCAGAACAAGAGAAAAATACAACAACAACCACAATCACCCCTCTTGTGGTTTTCTTTTTGGCTCCTCCAGCAAGCTTCACATTTTGGTAATGCTTGTACAGTCGTATTATGTCAGAAAAGCACTTTCTGTTTTGATTGAAAAGATGAGCTTAGATCAAGCGCTATGATAGAAAGACAGTTGGCTTTAAGTTCCAGGTTTGGGAAAAGCTTAGGCTTCCTGGAGCTTTTTTTTTTTTTTGGCAAGTCACTATGAGAGTGGAGAAGACAATAAAAAGAGGGGGAAAAAGTTGAGTAATGTGTGCGTTATTAATTCAGTCTATTATTTCCGTAAGAACTAGAATCCCTACTGGGAACGTAAGCGAAATAGCCCAGGAAATAGCTTGATGGAACACCGCACGGTGTCACTTTGATGTCAGACCTTTGATCTCTAATCAGCCCTAGAGCTTATGGATCAGTTTTCTACAGCTGCCATTATTCATGCTTGAAATGGCTGAAATGCAACCAAGACCCCCCAAGACCTGTTAAGCCACAGGTGCCTCTCTTGTACGCAGAGCGCATCTTTGGCACCGCAGGAGGAATGAAAGGACGAAGGCTAGCAAGGGAACAGCAAGGGTGAAAATGAAAGGAAAGCATGGCGTTGTTTTTTTCTTTTGGGGTTTTTTTTTTTGTTCCAGGTCACCTTCGGTTAAAAAGAAGAGGGTGCCCCCCCTTTTTCCCCCCCACATAAAAGGCAAGGAAGGCCATAAGCCCAAATTAAGTTAAAGTTCATCTGAGCAGCTAAGGTACATCACAGAAGTAAGTACACCCCCTCACATTTTGTAAATATTTAAATCTTATCTTTTCATGTGACAACACTGAAGAAAGGACACTTGCCTACAATGTAAAGTTGTGAGTATACAGCTTGTATAACACTAACGACTCATGTGACACCAGGGAGGGAAACTGCCTATTTGTGCCCCATTTGAACATGATCTCTTAGGGATGTACTCACTTTTGTTGCCAGCAGTTTAGACATTAATGGCTGTGTGTTGCGTTATTTTGAAGGGGGGCAGCACATTTGCACTGTTATACAAGCTGTATACTCACTACTTTATATTGTAGCCAAGTGTCATTTCTTCAGTGTTGTCACATGAAAAGATATCCTTAAGATATGTAAGATTAGATATGGTGGGTTTTTTTTTTCCAAATTTCCCTGTCAATATTCCCATGTTTACATATCGTAACAGGAGCCACAATTATGTGTGCACAAAAATAGAAGAATAATTTTGCTCCATCAGAGGAAGAGGTGATAAGGAAAGTCCTAGAGAGTGCAGAGATGGATAGCCTCACAAAAGAGGCCAAAGATAAAGGAGAAACAGATTATTATAAGGTATGGAGTGAATGCTATAAATGGTTAGAAGACAGGCGTAAAGCTTAAGGAAAGATTAAATGACGACACAGGAGTTAGAAATCAATAATAAACATGTATAAATGGAAACGACACACAATGAATGACTGTAACTCAAGAAATGAATAGATTTGTATGTATAAAAACACTGGAATTACATGTATAGATAATGGCATATTGGAATAGGGAAGGAATGCACATATAATGGATGTATACCGATATGGAAATGTTGTATAGAATAAGTTGAAGTTGTTTTTTTGTTTTTAAAAAACTGTATAATAAAACCTATTTAAAAAAAGAAAAGATATCCTTAAATAAGGAAGGACTAGGGGAGACATGACAGCAATGTTCCAATATCTCAGGTGCTGTCACAAAGAAGAGGGAGTCAAGCTATTCTCCAAACCACCTGAGGGTAGAACAAGAAGCAATGGGTGGAAACTAATCAAGGAGAAAAGCAACTTAGAACTGAGGAGACATTTCCTGACAGTTAGAACAATTAATCAGTGAAACAACTTGCCTCCAGAAGTTGTGAATGCCCCAACACTGGAAGTCTTTAAGATGATGTTGGATAGCCATTTGTCTGAAATGGTATAGGGTTTCCTGCCTAGGCAGGGGGTTGGACTAGAAGACCTCCAAGGTCCCTTCCAACTCTGTTATTCTATTCTATTCTATTTACAAAATGTGGAGGGCTGTACTCACTTCTGTGATATACTGTATTGCTCTTTTGGTACCTGGCCTCAGCAGGGAAAAAGCTGAGCCCTACAGGAATGATTCATTTTTCCTAACAGCAGACATGATGCTGGTATGGCTTCCAGCATCCACCCCTCGCTATGGGTGATGAAGCATTTTAATGGCTGCGGGTTACGTCTCCAGTGACTTCCAAGGCACAGTATAATGTATGAAGAACCCCGGTAAAGCAAAGGCTTTGGAAATAATTCTATAATAAGGGAATGAGGAAGTCTTACCAGAATTCTCCAGAACAGCTCCTCAAAGAGAGCAGCTTACATTCTTTAGCGGGTCTGTGACAAGGGGCAGTTTTAAGCTGACAAGAAGGCAACGAAGATCCCTTGAGATCAACTGCCTTTCGAATGCTGGTTCCTATGAGACTAGACTTAAGACACAAAGAGACAGACTCTCTGTGCAGTGGGCAAAAGGAAGACAACATCCGTCCTTAGTTAAACACCCGCCTGCACCAGAAGAAACTTAAAATTAACCTCCCCTCTCACAAAGCTCTGCATAGACCGTTCTTCCGTTTTGAGGCCAGCATTAATCACCGGAAATCCCATCGTTCAGTGCAAGCAAATAGTACCCCATGCCAGGGCGGTGACCGCAGGTGGGCCACCTTCCATTTAGCGCCCACGGATCACCCTCCGGGGCAGGTCAGAGAAAGTTACCCCCTCCTTAGATACCTCACCCAAGGTTAATGAAACCCTCCCTTCGTTCTCCTTTCGACCCAAACCCAATTTGGGATGTCCACGTGGGAACCTTTTGGTCAAAAAAGGAGTTTTGGTGAGAAGCACAATTGAAGAGTCTCCCTCCCTTCCCAATCCCAAAACGTTCCGAGTCAAGTAGGTGGAAAGAAACCATCTTCATCCAAACAAAGAATCCCAGGGGATAAACAGCAGAGTTGTTATTACAAAATACAAATGGAGTTCTTTTTTTCTTGGAGGGCTTCCACAACGTGCACCTCTCCATGCCTTCCTTGGGCTGAAAATCCAGGGATTCCAACACTTGACTTCAAAGGGGACAAGGGGAGGATTGGTTGGGCGGGCGGACGGACGGACGGACATACCAATGTCATCCATCACAGCACGTGAAGAGTCAAGATGACTATCAGGATAATCCCCAAAAGGAGGAAGAAGGGAAGCCAAGTCTTCACAAAGCCTCCTATGCTGTAAAAAAGAGAGAGGAGAGATTTCAGAAACAAAAATAGGGGAGGGGAGCCCACAACCCACTGAGGTGCAGCCACGGAGGATCAGGGGTAGAGAGAGAAGGAGGGTTGATGAGAATAAGCAAAACAGAGCAAAGGAAAGGGACATATTAAGCCAAGGGTGCCCAACCTGTGACGCCGTGAGTTTGACACCCCTGATCTAAAGCATCTAGGCACAAGGGAGGTAAAATTATCTGCATATATAATATGCAGAAGAGACATTAAAGGAGAATCAAGCCCTTGATCAGAATGCTCTCTCTCTCTCTTTTACTCTGAGTCACAAAAGCCACGGAGTTTTCTACTCACCTGACATACTTTCCATACAGCAAGGAGAGAAAACAAAGTTTGATCATATTCCAGGACGTACTGTTGTCGTAACGCAAGAGATTTAAGGCTAGAGCTACATGAGAATGGCAATTGTCACAACAGAGGTTATGCTACAAGAGAGAGGGAAAAAATGTACAATTGAAGATACTTCTACTTCAAATATCTTCTCTAGACATAATCAGTACTGAGATGGCTTAGACTTTCAGTGCTTTACAGCCCTCTCTAGGGGGTTTACAGAGTCAGCCTATTGCCCGCAACAATCTGGGTCCTCATTTTACCCACCTCGGAAGGACGGAAGGCTGAGACAACCTTGAGCGTGGTGAGACCCGAATTGCCAAACTGCTGGCAGCTAGTGATCAGCAGAAGTAGAGATAGAGAAGACATCCTCAAGCTTAAACTGAAAGCTGCACCTTACTCACCATTCGGTGCTTATATTCCTCAGAGGCATCGTGTACTGCTGTATCCCAAGCATTGGGACCACAGGAATAGACTTTGTTAGGATCCAGCTTCCAGTATCTGACAAAAGGGAGGAGGAAAAATCAAAATGGGAGTTGAAGTCCACAGGTCTTAAAAGTTGCCAAGGTTGGACACCCCTGCTTTAGTAACAAGTTGTTCCACTGAGAGAACAATGAATCAGTGGAACAGAAGTTGCCTCCAGAAGTTGTGAATGCCCCAACACTGGAAGTCTTTAAGAAGATGCTGGATAGCCTTTGTCTGAAACGGTGTAGGGTTTCCTGCCTAGGCAGGGGGTTGGACTAGAAGACCTCCAAGGTCCCTTCCAACGCTGCTATTGTATTGTATAAAATTATTCCCCCGCTTTCATCAAATGGAACACCTCACCTTGTGAAAAGTTACTAAAGCAGGGGTGTCCAACCTTGGCAACTTTTAAGACCTGTGGACTTCAACTCCCAGAATTCCTCAGCCGGCTGAGGAATTCTGGGAGTTGAAGTCCACGGGTCTTAAAAGTTGCCAAGGTTGGACACCCCTGTACTAAAGTATTAAAATAACACAATTCCAAATACAGATAGTCCTCAGCTTACCACCACTTGCTTAGCGACCATTCGAAGTTACAACAGCACTGAAAAAAAGGGAGTTTTCAGAGTTACGACTGTCACAGCATCTCCATGGTCATGGGATCGAAGTTTGGACACTTGGCAACTGGCATGTACGGATGACAGCTGCCGTGTCCAAGTCATGTGATCACCTTCTCCTGACAAGCCAAGTCAATGGGGAAGTCAGATTCATTTAGCCACCGTGTTATTCACTGAACAGCTGCAGCAATTCACTTAATGACTACGGAAAGAAAGGTCATAAAATGGAGCAAAAGTCACTTAGCAACAGAAATTTTGAGCTCAATTGTGGTTGTAGTTCTCAGTTCATTGCATACTTTCATGGCTGGTGAAGGTATCACTAAGGATCTAATTGAACTGATCTGCTGAAATATTACTGTGTATGTATTTCTAGTCCTTAAGAGCAGCGAATGAAGCTTGAAGCTGTATGGTTCAAGGCTCATGAAATCTCAGAAGGCGGGTGCAGAGTTTTCACTGAATTAAGGATCTTGCCAAGATAACTTGAGTAATTACCTTAATCAAAATCCATCAACAGGAAACCTACCGTATTTTTGGGAGTATAAGGCGCACCTAGATTTTGAAGAGGAAAATTAAATTTGCACTCTGCAGACGTCCCAAAAATGGCCCGTTTTTTGCAAAAACTGGCCTGTTTTTCATCAAAAAAAACCTGGCATGAATAGCCTTTAGCCAGCTTATAGAGGCTGGGGGAAATGAGCAAAAAGAGGACCGTTTTTAACTCATTTCTGCCCTCCCCAGCCCCCAAGAGCACTCTGGAAGCCTCCTAAAGGCTATGCATGGCCAGTTTGGTGAAGGGGGTGGGGTTTCGGGAGGCCAAAAATGCTGTATTCAGTGTATAAGATGCACCCAGATTTTCAGCCTCTTTTTTGAGGGAAAAAGGTGTCTTATACTCCGAAAAATATGGTACTTAAAATAGTATTTCCCTGGTTCCTTGTTCTTTGTGCCTATAATTATATTATCACTCATCTTGCACTACATTCACACACACACCCAGCAAAGCCTACCAGTATATAGCTCGACGCAGTATATGTATTTTTTGTTTTGCTGCATTATCTTCACTGTATCATATATTACTTCCCCCCCCCCTTTACTGTGTTTCTTATTTTCGATTGATCCCCCGAAATAAGCACTTGACCTTATTTTCGGGGGTCTTGTTATTTTTGAGGTGCAGGAGGCCCTTTAACCTCGGCCTGTGGATCAGCTGATCCAGAGGCGACCAGAGGTTCTCTGTTTCTGACATACTCTTGCCATCCCTAGCGCCGTTGGGCCAGCCTCTCTTTTTGGGGCCACCACTAAGAGAAGGGGGCATGGTAGTTAGGGGGCGAGGCCATTCCACACGGATGGCAGGTGTATGCAGGGTGCATGGGGCATGTTTCCCCCTTATTTCCCCAGGAAAGGATGGGGACCGGCTGCACATGCATTTAAATATTTTAGGGCTTATTTTCAGGTGAGGGGTTATTTTAGTGCATGCGCTCAAAAGCCCGATTGGGCTTATTATCTGGGGAGGTCTTATTTTCGGGGAAACAGGGTAGCAATACCCAAAGAGACTGAAAATGAAAAATAAAGCATTACAACATAAAGACTCACATGTCTTAAGACAGCAACTGACAAAAACTTAAACTAGTAAGTTACAATTTAGGAGGATGTCAGACATGCACTGAATAAACTAAACATGCAATGGCTATATAAAGGAGAACCAACATTATGATATTTATATTGGTTGTCTCAAAGAATATCCTTCAACTGCTTTTATACCATTTTAAATAACTGAGTGTGGTTGGTCATAGCAACCCCTTAAAATATTTTTTTAATCATTCCCTAATTGAACTATTAAGTTCCCTAGAAACATGAGCAAAGTCAAAATTTATTTCTGAGTAGACATACATCAAATGTTAATCTTAGTTTTCCTTTCTTTTGTCCCAGTTTATGGAACTTTAAAATCTGCATTGTTTTGGTCCCCCCCAAAAAGAGGTGCTAACACATAGAAATGGAACGTATGATATAAAACACTTAAAAATATTTAATAAAAAAAGAGATGTCAGGTGCAAGCAGAGAGGCAGGCAAGGCTAATATAAGAGAAAAACCAACATTTGGATGGACAGAAGAGATACTTGAGATAATAATAATACAATAGTAGAGTTGGAAGGGACCTTGGAGGTCTTCTAGTCCAACCCCCTGCCTAGGCAGGAAACCCTATACCGTTTCAGACAAATAGCTATCCAACATCTTCTTAAAGACTTCCAGTGTTGGGGCATTCACAACTTCTGGAGGCAAGCTGTTCCACTGATTAATTGTTCTCACTGTCAGGAAATTTCTCCTCAGTTCTAAGTTGCTGATCATGAATTAACTTCAGCTCATACATTAACAGTAGAAAGCTTGATTAGATCAGAAGTTCAGATGATAGTTACAAATTTAATGTTGTGTTGCCTTATTGTTGGCACGCTCCAACGGCCAATTGTAATCTGATGTTTTTGTCTTCTTAACTGGAATATGGCATCTATTGTTCTGTTTCAGCCACAAAAATACATTTGCAAATTAAAATGTGGAGGGGGAAATAACACTTACTTCACAGGCTTTCCAAAAGCCATGTTGTCTTCCTAAAGAGGATAGGGAACAAAAAAGCACATTTCAGTTACCAAACCAGCTATATTTGTTAATAACATTATTTGTTCTGCTTATGCCCTCCAAAATTAGCTGCTGTATTGAGTTTACACTGACCATGTATATCACATCTGATATGTGATGTGACACCTGGAAAAATACGGCATCTTTCACTTAATCCTCCGGGAAAGATTGAAGGCAAATGAGGTCCAGGCAGAAGAAGAATATCATGGCTTCAAAATCTAAGTGACTGGTTTGGACAAAACTCAACAGCACTTTTTTGTGCAGCTGTTGATAAAAATAGGATCGCCAACATCCAATGATGGATATGGCACAAGAAGAAGTATATCACACTAAACTACTGTTTAACCATAGTTTACTGAATAAATTATCATTGGTGGAATCATAAACCATAGTTTATCAACTGCAAGAGTTAAGCTTATGTAACATGCAGTGTCAAAACTCAAGCAAAATTTCCAAATCCAATTTGTCTTCATGCTGAGAAACAAGACACAATTAACTTCTCCCACTTTTTCTGGGTGAGGACTTCAGGCTCCTCCCTTTCTGGTGCCCTCCACAACTATCAGGTGAGAATGTTGAAGAGTTGTACTCCCATACATCCAGAGATACTAAGCTGAAAATGGCTGAGTTTAAATCTTTGTTATTTATCATCCAGAACAGTGTTTCTCAACCTCGGCAGCTTGAAGGTCTGTGAAATGCCAGCTAGGGAATATTCTGGGAGTTGGAAGTCCACAACTTTTAAAGTTGCCAAGGTTGGAGGACCCTGTTGTAGAGGAATAAACTTCTACTTACAGAGACATAGTAAGGCCCTGCAAAATCCCGGATGACTCCTGTAGAAGTGCAAATGCCCATGTGGCCAATGATCGGGAAGAGCCATCTGTAGAAAAGCATCAAAAGAGTCATTTCTTTCCTCACATTGAAAAAACACTGTTTTCAGGAATCTGTAGAACTGGTTGTGCGCAATCACACTGGATAGAACCAAAACCAGACAAAAATATAAAAGAAGTTAAATATGTTTGCTCTTAACCAAGAATGTACTCTTCTACTCTGTTTCCCCTAAAATAAGATCTCCCCGGATAATAAGCCCAATCGGGCTTTTGAACACATGCGCTAAAATCAGCCCTCCCCAAAATATTGCAACACAGCAGCAGCCACGAGGTGACCACACTCGCCACCTCCTGCGCCTCAAAAATAATAAGATCTCCCCGAAAATAAGGCCAAGTGTTTATTTCAGGGGTCAAAAGAAAATAAGACCCGGTCTTATTTTGGGGGAAATGTGGTATCTGATAAACTATATCTCAACTCCCTTGCAAAACCTGCTCCCGTATATACAGAGTCTGTATAAATATATAAAAACACAAATAAGAATATTCCTAGGATACAATTAAATATGTGCCCCAAATCCTGCTGCCTTAGATGCAGCGTCAGAGACTAATATTCAGATCTCATTTTTGCAGCAACAACAGCAACAATGCCAAGTTTAATTTTGATCAAAATCGTGGCTCTGAGAGAGGGAGCCCTTAAGACTTTGTACAGTTTTCCAAATCTGAATTGAATTCCTCGGTCAATTAGCTCCAAGTGTGTGTAGAGTGTGTATGTGTGCAAGAGAAGAATTGGATGGAAGAAAACAAAATCAGGTCTACGTTGGAGGTCGCCACCGCCATGCTAAAGTCCAAGTACCTGAGCCGATAGAAATGCTCATGACACCCAAGACATTTACAGGCAGATCCTCGACTTACGACCACAATTGAGCCCAACATTTCTGTTGTTAAGTGAAACAATTTGTTAAGTGAGTTTTATGATCTATTCTTGCCACAGTTGTTAAGTGAATCACTGCAGTTGTTAAGACAGTCACGCGCTTGTCAAGTGAACCTGGCAGCTTCTCCATTGACTTTGCTTATCAGAAGGTCGCCAAAGGTGACCCCAGGACACTGCCACGGCCATCAAGAGGAGTCAGTGTTTTTGATCACGTGATCATGGGGATGCCATAATGGTCGTAAGTGTGAAAAGCAGTCATAAGTCACTTTTTTCTGTGCTGTTGCAACTCCTAACAGTCCCTAAACGAACTGTCGTAAGTCGAGGACTGTACCTGTAAATAAGCTAAAGAGGAACAAGGCAAGAAAATCCTGATGATGATGTTACCGAACCTCGCTATGAAACGTCCAATAACTAATATATAAAGAATTCTATTCTATTTTCTATTCTTTTCTTCTACTCTATTCTATTCTAATTTATATTCTATTCTTCTATATTTTATTCTTCTACTCTATTCTATAGTGTATTCTAATTGATATTCTATTCTTCCATTCTAAACTTGAAACAAGCTGGGAGAGCAAACCACACTGCAGAAATGCTCACGCTGCAACCGAAGCACCAACTACCCAAAGAGCATGGGCTTGCACACAACCACACAATCAATAAACAAACAACCACCATCACCATTAGAGGCGCGTGTGAGATTCCCCCACCTCCACCCCACAACCTTCTTTACGAAGCGGTTGGGTGGGCGCAAGAGAGAGAAAGACCGCGCCGGGGTCTCCTGCAAAAGCAGCAGGAACGGCGGACTCCCCGACCCATCGTCCCCAACCCCGGCTCTTTCCCCCCACCACCACCACCACTGGGGACCCCCCTCTGCAGCTGTACGCTTCTCCCCAACCCGACTCACGTGAGGACGGGGATAGGCGTCCAGACGACGCAGTAGGGGAAACGGCTGCGTTCCGGATCCACCGCCGCCCCGAGGGACCCGCCGACCCCGACCGCGACAGCGCCGTGGAACTGCTTCATCTTCCCCTCCGCGGCCTCCTCTTCCTGCATCACCGGGAGGGGGAGAGGAGGAGTTGGCCCTGAATGACATCACTTCCTGGAGACGGGCACTCCGCTTCCGGACAACGGCGGGGCGGGGCCGGCGAGGCCTTTGAGCTGGGTGCCCGGGATTGCGGGGAGGCGTGGCCTAAATCTGCGTCCCAAAGGTGCCCCCCCCACCTCCAAAAGGCGGCTGGAGTTTGTTTTTTGCTTGAAGACGTTTCGCTTCTCATCCCAGAAGCTTCTTCAGTTCTGTTCTGAAATTCTGAACAAAGAAACAAAAGTAGATGGATAGACGGATAGGTGGATAGACGGATGGATAGAGACAGATAGAGATAAAGAAATATATGTAGGTAGATAGGTGATACAGTTTAATGGTGGATGGACAGATGGATGGATGAATGATCTAGATACATAGATAGGTAGGCAGGCTGGCAGGCAGACAGACAGACAGACAGATAGATAAGGTAGGTTGGTAGACAGACAGACAAAGTAGGTAGGTAGGTAGGTAGGTAGGTAGGTAGGTACACAAATACAAATAGCTAGAGAGAGAGAGAGATAAGGTTGGTGGTTGGTAGACAGACAGACAGACAGACGACTGGGTAGGTAGGTAGGTGATAGATAGATGATAGATAGAAATAGCAAGAGAGAGAGAGAGATAAGGTTGGTGGTTGGTAGACAGACAAGCAGTGGCGTAGCGTGGGTTGTCAGCACCCGGGGCAAGTAATTTGCGCCCCCTAACCCGAGGGCGGCCCGACTGCAGCTGCCCCTTGGTCGGCATCAGTCAAGTGAGGCTCTCCATGCTGGCCTCCTGCCTTCCTCCCGAGGAGAGCTCGACAGGGCAGCGGGAAAAGGCTCGACTGAAGGGAAGCAGGTGCCGCGGGGGTGGGAGGCGCACCAGGGGCTTCGGGAAAGCGCCGGCTCCCCGGGGCGCTCCAGGTGGAGCGGGAGGACGCTGTGGCGTTGCAGTCGCGGGCAGACGGAGCGCAGCGCCGCTCTCCTTCGGCTCCCGCGGGGGCGGCGCGGCGGGTCTTGCCGGCTCCGCTGGGAGGTAGGCGGTGCGCAGGAGGGGCCTGGGCGGGCCGGGGCCGGGGAGCTTAGTTCGTGGGCCAAGCCGGGCGCGGAAAGAGGCGGCCACAGTCCGGCAAAGGGCGGCGCGGGGCGAGTCAGGGCGCCCCCCCAGATGTTGCGCCCGGTGCGGCCGGCACCCCCTGCACCCCCCACGCTACGCCACTGCAGACAAGGTAGGTAGGATAGATGATAGATAGAGAGATAGATAGATAGATAGATAGATAGATAGATAGATAGATAGATGATAGATAGATAGATAGATGATAGATAGATAGATAGATAGATAGATAGATAGATAGATAGATAGATAGATAGATAGATACAAATAGCAAGAGAGAGAGAGAGAGAGATAAGGTTGGTGGTTGGTAGACAGACAAGGTAGGTAGGATAGATAGATGATGATGATAGATAGATGATAGATAGATAGATAGATAGATAGATAGATAGATAGATAGATAGATAGATAGATGATAGATAGATGAGAGATAGATAGAGATAGATAAGGTTGGTAGGTTAGGTTAGTAGACAGACAGACAAGGTAGGTAGGATAGAGAGACAGACAGACAGAAAGACAGACAGACTTTATTGTCCTGTTGCCTTTTGGGGGGAAAAAAGCAAGAGTTGGGAGAACCATGACCTGGATGACTGAGAATCCCCATAGATACCTAGTTCTCGGTGGTACAGATAAGTCCTTGACTTACATTTCATTTAGTGGCCATTCAAAGTTAAGGCTCTGAGAAAAGTGACTTATGGCCACTTTTCACTCTTACGACCTCTGTAGCAGCCCCATGACCATGTGATCAAATTTCAGATGCTGGGCAACTGGTTCATACTTCTGACAGTGTCTTGGGGGCGACATGAACTCCTTCTGTGACTTTCTGACAAGCAAAGTCAATAGGGAAGTAAGATTCACTTAACAACCGTGTTACTAACTGATCCACTGCAGTGAATCACTTAACGAATGGGGTAAGAAAGGTCGTAATCGTAAAATGGGGCAAAACTAACTTAACAAATGTCTCACTCAACAACAGAAATTTTGCCCTGCATTGAGCTCGTAAGTCGAGGACTATCTGTATTGCATAAGGCAGTGTTTCTCAATCTCAGGAACTTTAAGCAGGGTGGACTTCAATGCCCATAATTCCCTAGCCAGCTGGGTAGAAGAGAGCCCGCCAAGGTGGGTTGAAGAGACCCCTGGGCATTGCTTTGGTTGCTTGGAAGGGGTCTTTTCTTCCTAGGTGAAAACTCACCGGTGCCTTTAAACTGGTCCCTTTTTCCTCAACCCAGCTTAATGCACAGGTATTGGGAATGGTTGAGGCAAGGCTGAGTCAATGAACTCAGGGGTAGGGGGACTCAGAAAAGTCAAGAATTTGAAGGCCTGACCAAATGGGGGAGCTCTGCATTGGATATGGTTGCAAAAATTGGTGGCAGACTCCACTTTCCCCCTTCGCTCTCTGCTTTCTAACTGTTCACCTTTTTGATTAGCGCATTGATGTAGCTTCCTCGTGTTCCTTTGTCATTGCTTATTATTCTACTAGCTGATCACCTGACGTTGCCCAGATATTTATTTATAGGAGGAAAATGTCCGGATCAAACGTAACTTCTAATGTTGGATTTCACCAGAGGGAGCCCCCCTTGTAGAGTATTGCAAAGCCGTTACCATGGTAACTCCACTGCGCTGTACAGTGGAAGACATTTTATGGCAGTACAGTAGAAATCATTTTAACAGGATGTATCTTAATAGATCACACACCCCAAGGGGTGTTAGGAGTTTCTTACTCCCTCCCCCACCCCACCCGTATTTTTTTCCAGAGGGTAATAAATCATCTGTGTACCAAGTTTGGTTGAAATTGTTTGAGGCATTCCAGAGTTATGCTGGAACACACAAACACATACAGATGATAGATAGATGATGATAGATAGATAGATAGATAGATAGATAGATAGATAGATAGATAGATAGATAGATAGATAGATAGATAGAATAGCAAGAAAGAGATAAGGTTGGTGGTTGGTAGACAGACAAGGTAGGTTGGATAGATAGATAGATAGAGATAGATTGATAGATAGATAGATAGATAGATAGATAGATAGATAGATAGATAGATAGATAGATAGATAGATAGATTAGATAGATAGATGATAGAGATATAAATAGATAAGAGATAGAGAAATATAGAGATATAAATAGATAAGAGAGAAATATATATAGATGAGATTATTGTACTTCTGTTTACACTCCTTCATTTTTCTTCCTTTTTATTATTGTAAGCCACTTAGGGTAACCCCATTTGGAGATACGGGGGTGGCAAATAAATTTAACAAACAATAATAACTTTTGACTCAAAATTCTGCTCTTTTTTTGCCATGTTTTCACGTGGTTTTGAGCCTTTGGTTGTGGCCTCCATCTTGATGTTCTTGACTTCTTCCTTGTAGAAATCCTGGTCATAATATGTCTTGGAGCATGTCGATTCATATGAAAAATTTGGAGAACTGTTAAATATAAATGGATGTGTACTTTTAAAAATTTTTTTGCAGATAACGATGGGAAAATGGTCAGGAGTAAACAGGAAAATTTGTATAGAGAAGAATTTCAGGAAAGTGGAAGGTGGAGACTAAATATATTTTGCTATGAGTTCTGCAAATCTGATTTTGTCAATAGCAGCCAGAAAAAAGCAAACCCTTTATTTCTGAAATAAAATGGAAATAGAAAACTTCCAATATTATTGAGTACCTCGTTAAGTTTGACTTGGCTCAAAAATCAGCAATGCTGGTTTGATGCATACACACCTGATCAGACTTTTAGCAGCAGGTTGAATGGGCATAGAAGCAATTTTTTTAGATGGCAGTATTGTTTTTTTCTAAATGATTATTTGTGTAAAGGGACACGGTGGCTCAGTGGCTGAGACGCTGAGTTTGTCGATCAGCAAAGTTGGCAGTTTGGCGGTTCGAATCCCTAGCGTCACGTAACAGAGTCAGCTCCCATTACCTGTCCCAGCTTCTGCCAACCTAGCAGTTCGAAAGCATGTAAAAATGCAAGTAGAAAAATAGAAACCACCTTTAGTGGGAAGGTAACAGTGTTCAGTGCGCATTCAGTGTTTAGTCATGCCAGCCATATGACCACGGAGACGTCTTTGGACAGCGATGGCTCTTCAGCTTTGAAACTGTGCTGAGCACCGCCCCCTAGAGTTGGGAATGACTAGCGAGGAGAACCTTTACCTTTATATTACTCTGTTTGAGAAGTCAGTGCACAGTATCAAAAATGAATTGATATATTGTTAACCATCCTCACATGTACATAAAATAGTCTTTTCCATAAATTTGTCCCACAATCTCTTTTTAGACCATCCAAGTTTGAGATTATCATTGCGTGCCAGGATTTATATAGGCCTTATGTTTTGATTCTCATAATCTGTTACCCTAATCTCACATCATAATCTCATCACTGGAGTCCTGTTTGTGAATAATGCTGAAGGAGGGATTGCTCTGTAAACTGGATATCAGGTTGAACAAGTAAATAATCCTTAATAGGCTTATCTTTCAATCAGCAGAGCTGTCAGAACAATAGAATATATATCCTGGTTATTACAATTCTGGCCCCTTGTATGGAGAAGATTAAACTGGTTCTGAGCTGCACCAACTTAAATCACATGAACTCCAGGAAAACACTGGCAGGTCACACACAATTTCCAGTATTATTTAAGTTTGGGGCAAAGAGAGAGAGAGAGAGGTGTTTGACAGAGCACTTAACAAAAAGCAGAGCAACTTAGAGAATTTAAAATAGCATTGAGACAAATCATAATGAACAAAAATGAAAATATGATGAAGCAAGCACACAAACAACACACTCATACTAAAATGTGTTTACCATATAGCAATTAGAAATTTTTTTAAAGCCTATGTACAAATTATCCTCAGCAAGAGAAACAGGCATCTATCAGGCATCATTGCTACTGCGGCTGCCTACTTTTGCTCAGGACATACAAGCCTTCCCCTCCCCACCCTCAGATATTTTTCTTTAAGTTGCAGGAGCAAAAGTGCATAAAGTACATTGCAACATATAAAGCAGCTGGGCTCACACACTGTGCCAAAGCATGATGTGTCTTGTTTTCTCTTGGGTTAGTTTTGGTTTAAATGAATTTAGTCACCGTGGTTTATATCCATGGCTTGTGGGTTGGTGCAGTATGATCTATGTCTTATGCAAGAATAAATAGCTTTGCACTCTGATCTACAGCTTGCCAAACAAGTGCAATTTGTTTGGTAAATCCTTAACCCTATTTTGCTTTTTCCTACTTCTAAAAATCTCCCCCCCACACCCACCCCATCAAACTTAGATTCAAATTAATGTTCTTAGTATCTATGCACTCACAGTCCGCTGCCGAGAGAACTGAACCTGCTAATTTTGCATTTCTCCATGTGAACTATTGAATGTCAAGCTCTTCCTATCCTATCACCAACGTCCATTATACTATTTATAGATGTAGGCATAAATTCTCTGTACATGCATGTGTAAACACACAATAAAATTAGGCTGTAGGAAGTGGTGTTCTGTAAACATATAGAACTTTAAACGTAGCCTGGAAACTACTTCAAAGTACTGACTCAAGCAAGCAAGTAGTACACAATGAGCTGCTTCCTACCGTATAACTTTTAGTCCCTTTGAATCATGTTTGGTTATTCCTGATAATCTAATCGATAGGAAATGAAGGCATGTTTTTTTAAAATTAAAAGAAAGAAAGTAATGTAAGGTACAAGAGCTAACTTATGCTATGCTTTTAATGTACAATCACATTCAAATTCACACATCTCAACTTCTTTATTTCTAAATGATACATTTAGAAACTTTAAAAAGCCAATGAAAGGAAAACTTAGCTTTCATAAGCAGGAAACTGTGTAGTTTGCAAGACTTTAGCGGTGGTGACTGGCATAAGCTCCTCTTGGGCAAGGAATACAATCAACAATTAAATTCCCTATTTTTATATAGCACAGATGCAGCTTTTAAATGGACAACTAGAAATAGCAATAGCACTTAGACTTATCTACTGCTTCATAGTGCTTTAACAGCCCTCTCTAAGCGGTTTACAGAGTCAGCCTATTGCCCCCAACAATCTGGGTCCTCATTTTACCCACCTTGGAAGGATGGAAGGCTGAATCAGCCTTGAGCCTGGTGAGATTTGAACTGCTGAACTACAAGCAGCCGGCAGTCAGCAGTAGTCTGCAGTACTGCACTTTAACTACTGCGGCACCATGGCTCTTCAATGGGGAATAAGTAAAAAATAAACTTTAAGGTTCATTTATGCCAAACTGGAAGATTGCACATTAGCTAACATATATCAAAGCACTGATGATGTCTTTATAAAAGGCGCAGTAGATAAGCACCAAACTCAAACTGTCTCAAAAATAGAAAGACACCAAAACTAGAACAAAGTAATGTTTAATTGCTTAATCCTTTCTCTTCCAGGAACCGGAAGAACAGAAACATGCCACTCTGAATAATAACAACACAACAACAGAAGACTAAGGCTGGTTGCAAAGACAGTGTTTTGGCGTGGGAAAAAATCTTACTTGGAATACCTGAAAAGTTACATAAAGCAACCATTTTACCAGCCACCCAAAGGAAGACTTTTCTTTATAACTATTATACACCGGAGCACTTTCACTACTAATTATAAAAATAGCTTTGTTGGCTTTTTTAAAAAAGTAGTCATTAGCCAAAAGGAAAAAGTAGTTCTCTCCCATACTCAGTAATGGGATGCATGCCCAAATCTAACCATATCCATTCCTCTTTCAGAATTTTCTACTCTCAATCCCATAGAACGTTCTGTTTCACAAATAGAATGACTGAAGCATTCTGGAATATGGAGAAGGAAGCATTCTAATGTTATGGAACTGTGTTTAGGCCACTCTTTCTGCCAAGGAGCGACCAATTAAAATAAACAGAACTCGATGCTTTAATATCAGAAGCTGCACCGTGAAACAAACATCCATCATTTTCACTAGAACAAAGTAGACAAACGTGTGATGTGACCTTCCTCCATCTAGTTAAAAGTTTCTTTTAATTAAAAATAATAAAAAGGAAGCAGGCTGCAAAGCAAAAATAACCAGACTTTAGCATCCTTTTTTATTGGCAGCAATGTCCCCGGAACATTAAAAAAAGTCTTGTAGTGAAAAGTGTGGGGAGCCTACAGGCATTGTGGAAACACAATGAAGAGGCCAGTTTTTTGCAATATGCCACTTTATTTCTGCAAATGTCTCCTTAACTGTGACTATCCTTGTTCTGGTAGCTGTTCTGTGAACTAACACTTTTACTGTGGTATCTACTTTGTGAATATGGCTACAGTAAATCCCTGATGGCGGATTTAGACATTTTTTTAACGTGGGTGTAACCCAAATCAAGGGGAAGCGTTTGACAAAGAGAAGGAATTTCAGGCTATCAAGACTTGTTTCTGCAAGGCAGGTGTAAGTGGGGGCTTGTGTACCCTGGTCCTTCTCTCTGCAACCTCTGTTACGTAAAACACTTCTCTTCAAAATATAGAAAAATAAGTTAATTCTGAAGTACACAGTTGGACACACAAAACTCATTCTTCTTGTTTCTTGGAATATTTCATACATCTAAAAAACCACTGAACAAGAAAGGAGAACAATAGTTTTGTTCCATGCGCAATGGCAGTTTGGCTTTTCTATCTTTCCACCCGCAGCATTTTTCTAGGTCAGAAAAAGATCAATCCAACCTAGCATCTCATTCTCTACAAGGGGTGGGGAGAAGGTATCGGCAGCCTTCTAATGATTGCTGAATTCCAATTCCCAGCAGAGATTAAACCAGCACAGCCATTATGGGAGGGGAGGAATCATGGGAATTGCATCAACAGCTGGAAACCATAGCTTTCTTATTCCTACCTGTTGTAGGCTGAAGAAAGTGCTTTGCCAATGCAAAGTGGATTGAATTAGCCAGTATGACTGCAGGTATTTGGGAAGAAAATAACAACAACCCAGGTTTCCTAAGGAGTGAATAGATTCCTCCTCTTCCAGATTAACCAAAGAATTAGGAGTAACCAAATGGGAATTAAAGGACACAAAAAAACATTTTAATGGAGAGATAATCTAGGGCAATGTTGTTCAAACTTGCCAATATTATGATGCATGAACTTCAACTCTGAGAATTGCTAAGGAATTCCAGAAGTTAAAATTCATATATCTTAAAGTTGCCAAGTTTAAAAAAAACACCCAGGTTTCCTAAGGTCCGAATGGATTCCTCCTCTTCCAGATAAACAAAAGAATTAGGAGTAACCAAATGGGAATTAAAGGACTCAAAAAGCACTGTAATGGGAGTGTTGTTCAAACTTGCCAACTTTATGATGCATGGACTTCAACTCTCAGAATTGCTAGGCAATTCTAGAAGTTGAAATGCATGTATCTTAAAGTTGCCAAGTTTTAAAAAAAACAAGTCCTGGTCTACAGTGACTTCCTTGGGTCAGAAAGACTACCGCTAAATGTATGCTGCAGGGTATTCTTTGGCCAGAATTAACATGTGGAACTATATAGGCAGGTATAGGGTGGTTGTACAAATGATGTCACTCGTATAATTACACCAGACATCCTGTTCTTCTCATTTGCACAATCATCATTTGTTATGGACATTACTGATGGGGATGGCAACTTCAGTGAGACACTCTCAGATTTCTAACATACACATCGTGATGACTATGGTTTGTTGACCAAGCTATTTGGTGGAAAAAAACCTGCTGTGATTTCTTAAGTCCATTACGGTTCAGTGGATGTGAGCCCAACACTATCCTGATTTGATTTCAGTTCCAACCGAATTAAGCCACGGAAGGCAGGAATGATCTCACTCGCCCCATCACCCCTGCATCCCGAGTTGTGTGGACAGCAGCACTGATGCCATTCTCTGTTCTAGAAAAATCCTTAATGACATCAGCTGTCACGGCAGGGGTCCCCAAACTTGGCAACTTTTAAGCCTTGTGGACTTTAACTCCCAAAATTCTGGGAGTTGAAATTCACAAGTCTTAAAGTTGCCATGTTTGAAGGCCTCTGTGTTAAGGGCTGATTTTCCTAAAGAGGAGAGTCTCGCACCTGACATACAATTCCTCCCAAAATATTTGGTTAAGACACGTGTCTTTGCTGTACACCTTTTCCACATTCCCTCAAGGAAAGAAGGCTACACCATGAAAAGAATCAGGAAATAGATGAGAAAAGGAGCTCCCGTAGATTTTTTTAGGATTTAATGACAAAGAAAGGAATAAAAAGAACTGTGCAGTGGTCACAGCAGCAATAAGGAAAGAGGCAGCTTTTATCCCAAATCTTTGACCAGTTCATTATCACATTGGGACTGTATAGCTTGGTTGAAGCTTGGCCTCCACCGGTAAGGATATATATATATATATATATTTTCCAGCAAACACCCCACTTCTTAGCCCACCGAGAGATGGGAACTTAGTTACTTTGGGGAAAGGGAAAGTAAGTTTTCCAAAAGCAGCCACATCAGATAATTGTATTTGTTCATGTTATCTAAGCCGCCAAGCTTCGTGGCTGTAGCTTCCCACCGGGACAGTCACCTCTTGGTTTCTTCTGGGTGTAGACAGATGGGAAGTGTGAGGTACCAACCAGAGTGAGGCGTTCTGCCCAACACCAGCTTTCCGGACTTCCCTAACCATGTTCACCGAGGGAGCCCGTGTATTTAGCGACCTTCTCATGACCATGTTTTCGATGCGTGTACATGTTCACCAGCTGTTGTGTGTGTGTATGTGGGGCTGAATGACAAAGTCGTGGCATGGCAGGCAAGCTGAGTTTCGGAGAGAAGAGATCGCAGCACTGAACATAAGTCCATCATCCCTGCCCTAAGTTTACATTTTATTGAGTTTTCAACAACCTCTCTGCAAAACACACTCATGTAGGCAAATGCTTCCCACCATCCAGCCACGCCGGACGAAGGGACGGGTTACCGGTTGTACACACTGCTCACAGACAATGTGGAAAAGGGATCCCAGTTTCCGCCGGGAGGGCAAAACTCAAAAGAGGCCACGTTACCATGCTGCTTAATAGTAGAAGAGGGGGAAGGAAGAAACTGTAGCAGCAGTCAAAGAAAACCCAGTCACTTCTGCCCTCGCTGGCATATCCCCATCCTGTGCATAGTGTGAAACAGTGCAGTCCTTCCGAGTTCAAATGGAGCAAACTAGATTTCCCTTCAAACGAAACAAAACGAAAACGGAAAAAGAAAAAGAAAAATAAGGAAGGAGAGGCCATTCAGCTTTTAGCTGGTCCGGCAGTGGACCTGATTCTCAGAGCTGTCTTCGTCATCCGAGCCTCCAGACCCACCACCAGTCATTCCTGTGATCCGGTAGCCCATGTTCATCAACATCACCTCCAAGGGATCAGCATTCATCCGCCTCTGGTTGGCTTGGGAAGCACCTTCCATATCTTCTACCACTCGCCCGTTCAGTGCTTCGCTCTGTGAAACAGAACACAAAGACCAAAGCCCCAAATGTTGACTATTTGATGGCTCCACTCAAAAGTACCTTTCTAGGCACCTTTCAGAGAGCCAAAATACAGCACACTGGTTGCAACGGGAGCTGAAACCCACTATTGATTAAGAGCTTCTTCATAATGATAGCCCATCCTTCTACCAATTAGGGTCCAGAAAGAAAAGTTTGTTTGTTTGTTTGTTTGTTTGTATTTATATGCCGCCCTTCTCCAAAAGGACTCAGGGCGGCGTACAACATTAAAAAACACACATCCCAAAAGTTAAAAAAAAAATTAAATAGATATCCAAAAAAACAAACCGAATTTAAAAGACAATACATTTAAAATAAGTAAATTAACAGGACAGGCTGGCTTGCTGGAAAAGCCAACTTTTTAGGGCGCGTCGGAAGGACCGGAGGTCAGGGATTATGCGAAGCAGCTCATTCCAGAGGGAAGGCGCTCCCACAGAGAAGGCTCTCCCCCTGGGGGTCACCAGCCAACCCTGTCTGGCCGACGGCACCCTGAGGAGGCCAACTCTGTGGGATCGTACTGGACGGTGGGAGGCTACTGGTGGCAGTAGGTGGTTTCGCAGGTACCCTGGGCCTAAAAGTGTATCAGGAACCACCAGGCCCAGGAAATATCCCAATTGCAAACCAGCAACGCCACTCTATTAAGCAGTCATTGCAGGTAGTCCTTGATTAAAGACTGCTGATTTTATGACGGTGTGAAGTTTTGATGACCATGGAATGGATGCGTTAAAGCCCATAAAGAACTTCCAGTCATCATAAATAGTCACACTGCCCGCTCAGTCATTTTGGGCAGTTCAGCTTTATGACCTGTTGTTGAATTACACGGTCATGGCATCATGGCTTTTGTTGATTTTTGCCATTCTTTATTGGTTTCTGGGTGGGAAAAAACCCCATTCAAATGAACGGGCTTGCTTAACAACCATGGTGTTCATTTAACAACCACCATGAAAAAAAAGCCAGAAATTTACTTCTGGTCATGTAGGTGCCCCAACTTATGATCATAACTATAATTTATGTTTATAAATTATGCAAGTCGTATAACTTAGGATCAACCCCATAATTCCGGGCTCCGTTATGGTCATAAGTCGATTCCCTGTAAAACCATTAAGATAAATAAATGTTTAAGATATTTTTGAAAAGTTTTGTTCTACTTTGTTAAAATATTCATGACTGGGAGAGACATAGGAACAAGGTCAGCCAATGAATAGTCATAGCAACTAGGTCAGCCAATGGGAGCTTAAACAGATCTGAGTCTGTGCAGAGAATTGAAACAGAAACCTAAGCAGTCTGCTGCTCTGAGAAGTAAACTAGCAGTCTGTCTGGGCTTGTCTGCTGATATGAAACTAACTGCTTGTGTTTGCCTATAACTCTCCTGCCTTGTGTTTACTTGGAAGAACCACTTGTTGGTATTGTATTACCAACCACTTGTTGGTATTGTATTGTTGGTATTAAAGAAGTTAATGAATCCAGCTGAATCAGTGATCTGTGTGTGCTTTCTGGATTTAAATTTATGCAACAAACGCTGACATATTTCCATGGGGAAAAATGGGGCATTTCAGAGCCCGGAGCCATTATAACTAGCGATAAGCTTTTTCCTTTATTGAGGAGGTTTCCTCAACTTGGTCAAAAGTTTCCTCCATTGCAAAATAGCACCAATCCTGAGCCAAAAGGACCACAAATTCTAACCCAGGTAGAACCCCCTGCCCCTGATCTTACTTCTGGCCTGGGATTCCAAAGCCGTACCACGGGATCAATGCCACTGGTGGCCAGGAAGCAGTAGCTCGGGTGGGGCTGGAGGCAGTTCACAATCGACTCGTCGCCCTGCAGCACTCGCACCAGATTAGTTGTTTCTTTCTCCCAGATAAAGAAGGAACCATCATCGGAGCCACTGATGATGTACTGCGCATTGCTAGGAGGCAGCCAAAAAGAGCATGGTTAGTGATTGGTTACATTTATATCCTGACTTTTCTACGAGATGCACAAAACGTTTCCTTCTCCCTCAAACCCCATGAGTACTACCAATTAAACAACCCTTAGACTTATATACAGGGACGCTGTGGCTCAGTGGCAAAGACACTGAGCTTCTTGATCAGAAACGTTGGCAGTTTGAATCCCTAGCACCGCGTAATGGGGTGAGCTCCCGTTACTTATCCCAGCTTCTGCCAACCTAGCAGTTCGAAAGCATGTAAAAATGCAAGTAGAAAAATCGGGACCACCTTTGGTGGGAAGGTAACAGCATCCTATACGCCTTCGGTGTTTAGTCATGCTGGCCACATGACCACGGAGACATCTTCGGACAGCGCTGGCTCCTTGGCTTTGAAACAGAGAAGAGCACCGCCCCCTAGAGTCGGGAATGACTAGCACATATGTGCGAGGGGAACCTTTACCTCTACCTTATAAATTAGTTAAGTTATCATATTTTTCGGAGTATAAGACGCACCTTTTTTCCTCTAAAGAGGATGAAAATCTGGGTGCACCTTATACACAGAATACAGCATTTTTGCCTCCTGAAGTCCCGCCCCTTCACCAAAATGGCCGTGCATACCCTTATGGAGGCTTTCATAGAGCTCCCGGGGGCTGGGAAGGGCAGAAATTAGCAAAAAACGGGTCGTTTTTTGCACCCCCTCCAGACCCGAGCAGCACTCTATAAGCCTCCATAAGGCTATGCATGCCTTATTTTTTGACAAAAATACAGCCTGTTTTTGCGAAAAAACTGCCGTTTTTTTGCTCCCCCGCCCCCCCCGGAACACTCTGCAAGCCCCCCCAAGGCTATTCATGCCTTTTTTAAAAAAAAAGGGGTGTTTTGGGGAGGTTTGCAGAGTGCAAAAGCTCTTTTTTTTCCTTTCGGAAAGTTGTTTAGTTAGAGTGGTTGATGAAAATTACATTGGTCAAGTGCTGTGCCAGCAGAAACAAAGTTTTAGGTGCTACAGGTTGTCAGCGATTTCCTTCTCCAGCACATGGATAAATACACCTGGAAACTCTCTCTCTCTCTCTCTTGAGAAGAGGCCCCCTACCTGCCGAAGAAGTTCGCCTCTTTGATGTCTGTGGTGGTGTTGCAGTGGCCGCAGTATCTGAATTTGTAGTCGTAGCTGCGCTCCCTCAGCACCATTTCGTCCTCCGATATGGAATCCTTGCGGCCAGTTGCTCGCAGCCAGATGGGGCCACTCCCTTTCTTGTCTTCGCCTGGAGAAAATGGAATTGATAAGTTATATTTCTTTTGGGATCTTTGGGGAGATACCGACGATGTGAGTCACAGGAAAGTGAGAAGGGAGGCAATCTTTAAAAAAAAAAAGTATCATATTTTTCGGATTATAAGATGCACTGGAGTGTAAGACGCACTCAGATTTATATACAGCTTTACAGTACTTTACAGCCCCCTCTAAGCGGTTTACAGAGTCAGCCTCTTGCCCCCAACAATCTGGGTCCTCATTTTACCAACCTGGAAGGATGGAAGGCTGAGTCAACCTTGAGCCTTGTGAGATTTGAACTGCCAAATTGCAAGCAGCTGGCAGTCAGCAGAAGTGGCCTGCAGTGCTGCACTCTAACCACTGCACCACCATGGCTCATAATTAAACTTTGGTTAATAGATTGACATTCTGTATACTCTCAGCTACTCTGTCTTCTCAACAAATCTTTGTTAAAACATGCTGATTTAGCATCTTTTTATGGACCTACTCTATTTATCTATCTAAGAGACTCTACTCTGGAAAAAGCTCTCTATTATCTCAGGAGGTCTTCTATGTCACTTACAAGTAACTTCTCCGTTTAACTCTGAAAGCTGACCCTTGAACCTTCTCAAGTCCCTGCCTTTAACTATGAGTCTGCTTAGTCCTTCCAGCAGATCTTTCATGAGTTACTCTGCATTTGCTTTTAACGCCATGTACCTTAGCACTAGCACTAGCACTTAGCACTTATATACCACTTCATAGTGCTTTACAGCCCTCTCTAAGCGGTTTACAGAGTCACCCTGTTGCCCCCAACAATCTGGGTCCTCATTTTATCCACCTCGGAAGGATGGAAGGCTGAGTCAACCTTGAGCCTGGTGAGATTCGAACTGCTAAATTGCAGGCAGCCGCCCCAGTCGCAAAACAACTGCTGTAAAGTCGAGGAGTACCTGTCCAGTAATGCTCCCAAACAATTCAAGACTCTGAGGCCTTGGCTTCCTCAAAAATCCTGTTTACTGTGTACATCATATTGGCATGGCCAAAGGGCAAACCAACTGAATAATTCCTGCGGTTTTGGTATAATTAAAGAATAGATACTGTCCATCCCCCCCTTGTGCCACATTTCACATTAGCCAACCATGCGGTTGCTAGAGCATGTTGATTTGGCCTTGGTTCTCAGGAGCCTTATCATTGTTGTGTCTGGCACAGTGGAGGAAAACATTCTACATGCCATAAGTCCCCCCTTTCGCCCATAAGTATGGCAACTAAGAAATGAAGCAAGAAAAATTATGGCTACAGCTAGTGTCGTTGTAGCAATAATCATAGATGCCATCCCAAAGCAACTGGAGCACCACTTGAACGGCATCGGCATCGGCAAATTCACCATCAACCAATTGCAAAAGGCAGCTTTACTTAGCTTACATCCTGCGATGATACCTCTAACACCAGGAAACACAACATCTGCCTATTCCAGGTCCTTGGAAAAGACTGGACAGGTGGGTAAAAATGCCAAATCCAGTCTGAACATCTAGCTGGTTGTGTGATGATCCAGAATAATTTGATTTCATAGGAACACTTTTCTATACAATCCTCTTTTTCCCAACTAATTTTGCGGATACGGAACAAAAATTGTAATAGAGCCACTTCACTAAAGTCATACAGTGAATTCAAGGCTGAAAAGGAGTGTGAATTTAGGACTTTCTGATCCAAACTATCACTATTCTCATCAGTTTCTTTCCCAAAGCTATACGTTAGTCTAGGCTCATGGCCCTAAATCAGTGTTTCTCAAACTTGGCGACTTTAAGTCCTGTGGACTTCAACTCCCAGAATTCCCCAGCCAGCTATGCTGGCTGGGGGATTCTGGGAGTTGAAGTCCACAGGACTTAAAGTCGCCAAGTTTGAGAAACACTGCCCTAAATGATCAAACTGTTTGATTTTTTTTTCCTTCAGATTTTAAATAGCTGATCCCCACCCACTAATGCTGCCATCTAGACCAGAATTTTAGAAAAAGAGAGTTGGAAGGGGCCTTTAGGCAGGAAACCCTACACTATTTCAGACAAATGGATATCCAACATCTTAAAAACCTCCAGTGTTGGAGCATTCGCAACTTCTGGAGGCAAGTTGTTCCACTGATTAATTGTTCTAACTGTCAGGAAATGTCTCCTCGGTTCTAAGTTGCTTCTCTCCTTGATTAGTTTCCACCCATTGCTTCTTGTTCTACCCTCAGGTGCTTTGGAGAATTGTTTGACTCCCTCTTCTTTGGGGCAGCCCCTGAGATATCAAAACACTGCTATCATATCTCCCTAGTCTTTCTTTTCATTAAACTAGACATACCCAGTTCCTGCAATCGTTCTTCATTTGTTTTAGCCTCCAGTCCCCTAATCATCTTGGTTGCTCTTCTCTGCACTCTTTCTAGAGTCTCAACATCTTTTATACATCATGGCAACCAAACTGAATGCAGTATTCCAAGTGTGGCCTTACCAAGGCCTTATAAAGTGGTATTAACATTTCACGTGATCTTGATTCTATCCCTCTGTTGATGCAGCCTAGAACTGTGTTGGCTTTTTTGGCAGCTGCTGCACACGGCTGGCTCATATTTAAATGGTTGTCCACTAAAACTCCAAGATCCCTTTCACAGTTACTACTATTGAGAAAGGTACCACATATAATGTACCTGTGCATTTTCTTGATCAGTGTTTCTTAGTTGAAGCATTTTTTTAAAAAGATGTGTGGACTTATCCCTTTCACAGGAGTTACTTTTCCCCTCCTAAAATGTTAAAAGCTAATACTATACAGTACACACACCATTGGTGTCTCTTAAAAATCTGTTCCTTTAAGAACAAATATTTGTTCCACACTTAAGGCAGGAGTGCAAAGTGTTGTCTTTTTAATCCTCACCATTATCGCTTTTGGAGAAAAGGGCAGCATTGATGTCCCGGTCCAGGGCATCACAAGCACTGCTGTGGGCTTGCTCAGGAAACTTTCCTTTGAAATCATCCAGACACTCCAGGGCTTCTGCTACATACTTCAGCTCGAAGAGGCAGCGGGCCAGGCGGAAGTGAGCCTTCAAGTGGCAAGGATTCAGGGAGATGGCCCTCAGGCAGTCTCGGAGCGCATCATAGTGATCTCCATCCCTGCAAAAATCAAATTGGGACTATTGATCCTTTCATTCTCTCACCACCGCTATCACCCAAATACAGTAGTGTCAGGCCTGCAGCCATCTTTTCTTTTGGATCTTTGGCCTGCCACACTTTCTATTGTTCTACTATGCATTTTCTATTGTGGGAAAATGGGAGGAGGGATTGGTCGACGTTAGATGCTATGCAGCCATAACAAAATTCTTTCTAGAAAGCCAAGGTCATCCTTTGTCTTTGCACCTCTGCACCTGACCGGAATTGGATGGATGGAACTGTCAGCATGGCAGTGGGAGATTGAACCATGTGATGGACTCGTGGGGGGGAGGAAGGGGGGGGAAGATCTTGAACTTTCAACTGGGTGGGGAAAACTGGAAAGCTTTCAGATTCGTGTTTTCCCAGATGTGCCAACATGGCTCTCTTAATAAATTGGTACTTTGAGCAATACTTTGCCTTGGACTCTGATTTATTTTTGGATGCAATTTGGAACCCTGACAGTTGTGGCCAAAATTGTGGAAACCTTTTGTGAGAAGTGTACAGTATTTTTGAGATTTGATGGCTAATAACACTACTTTTTTTGGGGAGTAGTACCATAAAATTATATATCAATGGAAAGATAATTTAATCAACAATGTAATGCAATAACCTTTATGAAGAATTTGCTATTAGAATAGCAGTTATAAAGAGGAGAAGTGAAACACATAGAAAAAATGAGATATACAAAGATAATCACCATAGAAGAAATGAGATATACAAACATTATCACCATGTCAGTTAATACTTAGTTGGGTAACCTTTAGCATGAATTATGGCCTTACAACATCTTCCCATGGAGTGAACCAAGTTTTTTAGTTCTGCAACTGTTATAATGTGAAATCAAGATTGAATGACTGCTTTGATTAACTAGGTTTTATTGCTGGCTATAACTTTTCATAGAATACAGATAATTGAACAAATCATGTTGCATTACACTATTGATTAAATTATCTTTCCATTGATATATAATTTTATGGTACTACTGCAAAAAAGTGGTGTTATTGGCCATCAAATCTCAAAAATACACTTTTCGCAAAAGGTTTCCACAGTTTTGGCCACTACTGTACATATTTGCAAACTGTTGTAGGAAGATGCCTCTGATCTATCCAGTTCAGCCTGTGTGTTTGATTGACAGAGGAAGGAAAGGAAGGGAGTCCCTGCAGAATTTACTCCGCTAGTGTATTCTTCAAAATGAAAAAGGATCTTCTGCAGTCACGACATAAGCCTAAGATTGAAAATCAGGCTTGTCAGATGTTACATCTTTTCTATCCTGCTCTACGGGGTGGAGAGTTGGTCTCTAACAGAAAACCACTTGAAAAGATTAGAAGCATTTGAAATGTGTGGATTTACAGGCAGCTGTTAAGTATAAGATGGATTGACAAAATCAGAAATGAGGAGATGATTAAGCCGCCTGGGAAGGAAAATCATCAAAGCCACAAAAAAATATTTTGGACATGGGAATGTGACACCCGGAAAAATACAGCATATCTGACGGATATGGCACAAGAAGAAGAGTCACTGATGCCTCTAGGGGCGACGCTCATCTCTGTTTCAAGGCCACTGAGCCAGCGCTGTCCGAAGACATTTCTGCAGTCATGTGGCCAGAATGATGTCAGGGAGCGCTGTTTCCTCCCCACTGAGATGGTATCTATTTATCTACTCACATTTGCATGCTTTCAAACTGCTAGGTGAGGAGGAGCTAGGCAAAGACGGTGATCACCCCGTCGTGCAACGCTCAGGTCTCGAGCCAAGGCTAACAACTTTCCGGCTGACAAGCGCAGCATCTTAATCACTGAGCCATTGCGCCTCCCAATTATTAGAGGCCAGCCAGTATTTCAGAATCCTATCTGGAAGACCCTATGGATTGAACTATGGATTCCCTATGCACAAAGAATCACCAAGTGACACAGTATTCCACAACTCCCTCTAAACCAGTGGTTCTCAACCTGTGGGTCAGGACCCCTTTGGCAGGGGTCGCCTAAGACCATCGGAAAACACATATTTTCGATGGTCTTAGGAACCGAGACACCAATGTTATGGTTGGGGGTCACCACAACATGAGGAACTGTATTAAAGTGTCGCGGCATTGGGAAGGTTGAGAACCACTGCTCTAAACAGTATCTTGGTTTTATTTCTGTAATTATAAAAACCAAAGTAAACCGGATGAGATATAGTGGATGTCCAAATTCACTCAGCAGAATTATGTTAGGTGGATAGAAATCTTGTAGGAATGCAGAAATTAATCTTTCCAATACACAATGAATCCCCATCAAGCTCCTCTGACCGGAGAGCCATCCAGAAAAGGTTCCAGAGACCTCTAAAATTGTACTGAGAGCCTCTTATGGAAAGCACACGGGATCTAAAATCTGGATGGAATAATTCTCGAAATTCAATGCAAGTTGGCTAGAGAAGTTGATTGTAACCAGGCCTCGCAGGAAGGGAAGAGCTCACTTACCACTTGCGCTTCATGTAAGCAGCCGCTCGGTTCCCATAGAGCATGGCGTTGTTGGGGGCTTTCTGGACAGCTCTGCTGTAGAGCTGGATGGCTTGAGTCCACTGCTGGCAAGCAAAAGCCTCATTGGCCTGCAGCTTAATCTTCTCGAGATAGGGAGGTAGCTCTACCTGTGGGCTGCAGAAACCAAGAATTTGTTCACGCGTCAGTCCAAACCACGTTGGGTTTAGCCACGGCTCACTCCATCAACCATATCTGGCTGGATTGATAATAACGCACTAAGCCAGATCAACCAATCAGCTTGCATACTTAAGTCCTAACAGACCTTGGGTAAAAATGACGCTGTAGTGCAGGGGTGTCAAACTCGATTTCATTGAGGGCCAGATCAGGGTTGTGTTTGACCTCAGGGTGCCAGGGTGGATGTGGCCAAGGTGGGCATGGCCAACTCAAAGTCCCTTGTATCAGGTTTGCCTGTGAAAATGGGCTCCCGAGCTCCGTTTTTGGCTGCGAAAGCTTCCTGCAACCCTCTGCCAGAAAAAACGGACCTTGGGAGGGGGGGCGGGCTACACGTTGGCAGAGGCACTGTAGGCTGTGGGCTGTCCTTCGCTGTTTCCAGGTTAGATCTAAACACCCCGTGGCCTGGATCCAACCGGTGGGCCTTGAGTTTGACACTCCTGCTGTAGTGCATTTAGGGGACATTTTTCTGAAATATTTTCATCCCATAACTCTGTTTTTACAGTCCCCGCACCTCCCAAAATAACAGCAGGTAAGCAACTGCTTCTTGCTGGATGAAACAATTCGTCCTCGTTCTGGCAACCAGCACAATTCCCAGCCAAGCAGTCCCTGCACGAACGTGTCAGCTAGCCAAAGAGGAGGGGATACCGCACTAGATACTGTGGGCAGAAAAGGAGGCGGCCTTACCTGACGAGGGCTCGTCCCTCAGATAGCCGGAACCCATTGCTGTGGAGATGGATGCCGTTTGACACGCCATTGGCCGATGTTTTCCCATTCTGCACCTCTGAGGGTCATAAAATGAAGTGAGCATCAATTTTTGTAGCTAAGGCTTCAAACGTTGGTTTTATTGGAATGGTTTATCTAAGCTATTTTTTTATTGTATTCTCGGAAGCCATTCTGGGCACTTTGGGGGAAGCAAAGCAATATAGAAATAAAATGATACTGTAGAATCATAAGGAGTGGAATAAGTCTGAACCAAAAGTAATCTGCAAGCAGCAGATAAGCATTCTTCTATTCAGTGCAGTTTTTCAATTTTGGGGAAATTAGCAACCTGGGAGAAGAAGACCCAGCGCTACAAGCAAAATAAAAATAAAAATGCTTAATCAGCCTGACATCTAATACTTTTAGGAGATTGTAGGTTGGCTAAGACTGGGTTAGGCAATAGCTAAATTGACCAGCGAAGATAGATCTGTGTTATTGGAATCCAGCAACCTACCAATTTTACTTTGAATGCAATAACAGTTTAACAGAGCTGGAAGGGACCTTGTAGGTCATTTAGTCCAACCCCCTGCCCAAGCAGGAGACCCTACACCATTTCTGACTCTTCTTGAAAGCCTCCAGTGATGAAGCTCCCACAACTTCTGAAGGTAACTTCTGTTCCATGGGTTGATTGTTCTCACTGTCAGAAAATTTCTCCTTATTTCCAGGTTGAATCTCTCCTTGGTCAGTTTCCATCCATTATTCCTTGCCTGTGGCCTTCAGGTGCCTTGGAAAATAACTTGACCCCCTTCTTCTCTGTGGAAGCCCCTCAAATATTGGAAGGCTGCTATCATGCCTCCCCTGGTCCTTCTCTTCACTAGACTAGCCATGCCCAGTTCCTGTAACCGTTAGCTGGAAATATTGACCTGTTTACACAGGGGAAAACCGAAAGACAATTCATCTAAGGAAGAGACCTTGGGTGGACTGAGGTGGCTCCCTTGCATTTTGCTTGTGTTGAGTACAAACAATATCCAACTATCCAATCACTCCAGTGCTAGATGTCAAAATGCAAGTTACAGACATGACATAAATATGCCAATGACAAACTGGAGAGCACAAAAAGATGGAAAGGAAGTAAGAGAAATATTTATTGCTATTACAAATAGTCCTCATCCTATGACTATTTGTTTAGCAACTATTCAAACTTACAATGGTACTGAAAAAAGTAACTTATAATTCATCCTTTCACTGATTGTTAACAGAAAATCCCCCAGGGTCACATGATTAAAATACGGGCACTTGATAACCAGCAAGTATTTGTAATGGTTGCAGCATCCTGGGGTCATGCGATCATCGTTTGAAACTTCCCAGCCACCATCCAACAAGCCAAGTCAACGAGGGAAGTCGGCGTTGCTTAATAACTATGTGATTCAGTTAAAAACTGCAGTGATTTGCTTAAGAATCGTGGCAAAATCAGGACAGCTCACTTAACAACTGACTTGCTTAGCAAAGGAAATTCTGGTCCCAATTGGGGTTGTAAGTCGAGGACTTATATGCCCCTCAAAATCCCAATATCACCTTTATCAAAAAAGGGTATTAAGTGTATTAACAAGTAGGATATTCAACGTAACTCTCTCTGCTTTCCACTCTAAACAAACAAGCATTACGAATATCTCATTTAAGGCTTTTTAAAATGACTTGGGATACTTGCAACCCCATCTCCACTTTGCATTTTGCTTTGCATCTTCCTCTCCAGTTCTACAACTTAACTTTTTTAAAAAACTTAGCATGTTATGAAATAAACTTGAAATCTCTTTGGTAGGGAGATTCACATCTGAAATGTTGGCTGGGCATTTCAGATATTGTTTGCTATTTTGCAGATTTTATTTTTAGTTAATTTATATTTATTCTATCAATATTAATTTAAGAACTGCGGTGGAGCAATGGTTAGAATGCAGCACTGCAGGCCCCTTCTGCTGACTGCCTGTTGCCTGCAATTTGGCAGTTCGAATCTCACCAGGCTCAAGGCTGACTCAGCCTTCCAAGATGGTAAAATGAGGACCCAGATTATTGGGGGGAATAGGCTGACTCTAAACCATTTGGAGAGGGCTGTAAAGCACTGTGAAGCAGTATATAAGTCTAAGTCCTATTGCTGCTATTAATTTGAATAAGGACCCAAAGGAGAGCTTAGCAGACCTGAAATGCTAAAATTCCTAATAACATGCTATGGTTTCAAGTACTCCCGCTTTAAGGAGAGGATTTAAAACTAACCCTGTGAAATAAAATACCATGTATGAAATTGTTGGAGCTAGGATGTCACTACCCTGTTCCTCAGTTGTCATTTTAGAAATACAACACCAAAAAGAGTCCCCAAAATCTTAATTAGCAACCATAAGGAGTTGAAAGGAAAAGAAAGGGGCAAACAAACAAAAATTCATTGAAAAACAATGCAATGCAATTATCTGCCTTTTAAAAAAAGCACAGCATTCTTACCCCCTGAAGTATGGCATTTTCTGGGCAGGAGAAAAGTGTACGGCCGCTGCTTATACGTCAGGTCGAATAAGTAAACCTAAAAATCAAAGAAAGTCAATGAATCTACAAACTACATAGGAACAGTAAATTTTCAGCCAGAATTGCTCACAAGAAAACTCTACCTTGGTGCTGATATAATACACGTAAGTGTAGTGGAATCTATCCAGCGTTTTGTAGGGCAAAGGAAAATGTGCACTTAGAAAAAAACATCTCATAAAATGGGATTCAAAACTGCATGGAAACAGCAGAAGATTCACGTAGCTTCATCTAAACCAGGGGTGTCCAAACTTGGGAACTTTAAGACTTGTGGACTTCAACTCCCAGAATTCCCCAGCTGGACACCCAAGTTTGGACACCCCTGATCTAAACCCTGAGAAAAAATCAATTTCAGTTCTTAGAAATCTAACGAATGAGTTATCTTTTGGGGGAGGAAGCAGCTCCACCAATCAGGGCAGACCAGACTCTCCGTTTTTGGTATTAACGGTTTCCCACACCTCTCTAAAACTATATTCATCAGCAGAAGAATGGTTCCTTAAGGCCAGTGGAGGAAGCTGGATTCGTTTAACGACCGCATGATTCATCTAACAACTGCAGTCATTCGCTTGAGAACTGTGGCAAAAAAACCATCATAAAATCGGATGCTATTCACTGAACTGCCTTGCTTCGCAACAGAAATGCTGGCCCCCGTTGTGGTCATAAATCAAGGACTACCTGCACGGAGTCGAGGCAAAAGATCTGCAGCCAATTCCTGATCTGGGGAACCTGATACAGACTGTGGCAGAATTTCATAATCATTTATTTTCTGGCTAAGCCTTTATAGACATTAATCAGCTTTTGCGTCTGCAGCAGCTATTATAGGAACAATTTATTTGAGAAAGCAGCAATGGCTGGGTGCAGTATTTGAAATTCAAGACAATGGGGATGGGTGTGGGATGGCTAGAACAGCTCTGAAGCGCTGGGGAATTTATAAACGGATTGAAGGCCATCTGAGGTTGACCATTTAAATGTCCTGATAATATTTCACAATGACCGAATCAGCCTGGGTGTTGAAATCAGCTCAGTGAGATGCTGAAAGCAGCAGAAGATTAACAGAAGAACAGAGTTGGAAGGGACCTTGGAGGTCTTCTAGTCCAGCCCTATGCTCAAGCAGGAGCCCCTGTACCAGGAATGGCGAACCTTTTCAGCACCGAGTGCCCAAACTGGAATGTGCGCGCGTGTGCGTGCTAGAATCCTGCAGACCAGCTGGCTGGCATGCACATGCCTGGTTTTTTTGGCTGTTTTTCTGGATGATTTTCGGGTAGTTTTCAGGCCATTTTTCGGTTGTTTTTTCCAACGCTCTGATGCCTTTGAAGATCAGCTGGTTGTTGCGCCAGAAACCAGAAGAGAAGGCGGCGGTGGCACGTGTGCCCAGAGACATATGTATCATAGGTTCGCCATTTCTGTCCTATCCCATTTCAGAAAAATGATTGTCCAATCTCTTCTTAAAAACCTCCAGGGATGGAGCACCCACAAATTCTGAAGGCAAAGCTGGTTCAACGGGTTAATTGTTCTCACTCTCGGGAAATTTCTCCTTGGTTCTAGGTTGCTTCTCTCCTTGATTAGTTTCCACCCATTGCTTTTTGTCCTGCCTTCAAATTGCTTTGGAGAATAGATTGAAACACACACACACACACACCTCCTCTTCTTTGTGGAAGCCCCTTAGATATTGGAACACTGCTAGATTACCTGTTCTCCTCCCATGTTGACCAAGAGCTCTGTACCATCTGGGCTGAAAGTCACATAGGTAGCTACCAAAACTCTCAGCCGGTTATTGTAGTCGGGTAATTTCACTGGAAGATGCCCTACAGAAGAAATGGGGGGGGGGGGGGAGAACAACCCAAGCACAATTAATACATACAACTTGATAGAATGGGACCCTGCTTCCGCTAAGTATTTGCAAGGAAATAGAAAAGCCTTTTAAAATAAAATTAAAAAAAGCCATGTCCACTTATTGTGCAGATTCTACTTTCAGCAAAAAAGAGAGTCATTAACTATTTTGTAGCAAAAGGAATCAAAAGCTAAGGATCCATCTTTACTCCACCAGAGTGGAAGTGACTCAAATGTACCCTCATTTCTCACCATAATAGACTCTCTCTCTCTCTCCCCACCAAAATGAATGTTGTTGAATGCGCTAAAACCATCTCCTGGATGGCGCACCATCCAGAGACAATCTTACCTGCTACGTAGTATTGAGCAGCTCCATCTGGTAGGGGTTTCTGTCGATCACAGAATGTATGGACGCCAGCCGCGGGGTTCTGTTTCATGCTTTTCCTAGCCAAAGCGGAGAGAGAGAGAGAGAGAGAGGAAAATCGGTATTTGTGCATACATTTTCTTCTCAAGACATTTCTCCTTCTATTTGCAAGGAGAAAATAAAATCATGACAGCCCAGGCATATAGAGGTAAATTTCAACATATTTTATGTAAACATACTGGGGCACTTCTGGTAGATTTTGTAAATTTTACTGCAACAGACTGAGATTCATAGTATTTCGGATTAACAAACTGAACCAGGGCAGAATATTTTTTGAACTGAACTTCATGACATCAAATATTATTTTGAACTACAGGAAGCCATTGACCTACAACTGCTCATTTAGATAAAGTTCAACGCTATGACTAAGAAAAAGTGATTTGCCATTTGTCCTCATCCTTGTGACTGGTGTATCATCCCTGCGGTCACATGATCACAATTCAGATGCTTGGCAATTGATTCGCATTTACGACTGGTTGCAATGTCCCGCGGCCACGGGATTGCAATTCACAACCTTCTTTGCCAGTTTCCAACAAAAAACATCAATTGGGGAAACTGGATTCGCTTAATGACCACGGGATTGGCTAAAAGGTAAAAATGGTCATAAAACTGGGGCCAGTAATGACTTGCTTTACAACCATCCTGACTTACGACAGAAATTTGAGCTCCAATTGTGGTCTTAAGTCAATATCTATCTGTACGAGCATGTATATCTACAAATCTGAACAAAAAAAAAACACGCACCGAGGCACACAGAGATGATGTATAAATACATTTAAAGAGAAATAAATGCAGTATTTCATCATCCTTGCCTGTTTTTTCGCTCCTATTAACTGTCTATATTTTCCACCAGCCATAAACAAGAGTGTAGGAGTGTATATGTGTTTGTGCAATGGGATACATTGCACATTGTACAATGGAATGGACCTCATGATTCTTGACAAATGTATCTTGTCTTTTTATGTACACTGACAGGATATGCACCAAAGACAAATTCCTTGTGTGTCCAATCACACTTGGCCAATAAAGAATTCTATTCTATTCTATTCTATTCTATTCTTTCTTCAGGCTTAGTTCTATTGCCTTAGTTCTAATAAAGGAGAATATTTGGAGCTCAGGGTTGACATGAGGGGCCCTTGGTGCTCTCTGAGCTTGCTTGTTTTCTTGCAGATGTTTTATTACCCAAACTACCCTAAAACTGATGATGTTAGCTAGTTTGGGTAATGAAACATCTGCAAGAAAAAGAACGTTGGTCTTACCTGAACGTTTTTTTCGGGAGAGTGGAGGGAGGGGTCACTGAAGGGGTTATTACAGCCTGATTGGTCCATTTGACTGAGAGAAAACTTCTTAGCCTTCGGCTTCTCCCGTTGGCTCCCAGTTTCCGCGATGTCAGGTCAGCGTCTGCATGATGTAAGAAGACAAGGGAAAGCCGCCCCGGGCCACCCGATCCTACCCCTCCCAGACCCTGTCTATCTAACTAGGGTGGGAGAGTGACCCCTCCCTCCACTCTCCCGAAAAAAACGTTCAGGTAAGACCAACGTTCTTTTTCCAGTAGAGTGGAGGGAGGGGTCACTGAAGGGACATACCCACGCTACGTCCCAGGGAGGGGAGACTGGGTCTCAGGGGGAGGATCGGCCACCACCCGCTGGAGAACCCTCCGCCCAAAGGATGCCTCAGCCGAGGCATAAGCGTCCAGGCGGTAGTGTCTTATGAAAGGAGTAGGGGAGGCCCAGGTGGCCGCGCGACAGATGTCCTCGAAGGGCGCCCTTGTGGCCCAGGCCGCTGAGGAGGCCGCACTACGAGTAGAGTGAGCCGTAATCCCCGACGGGGGAGATTTGCCTGAGGCTCCATAGGCCTCAACGATGGCCAACCTGATCCACCTCCCAATAGTTGAGGACGAGACCTTATTGCCTAGGGAACCTGGGTGAAACGAGACAAACAACGCCTCGGTCTTACGAATGCCTTCCGTCCGTTTCAGATAAATACGGAGGGCCCTGCGTACATCCAACCGATGCCACGCCTGTTCTCTCTCCCTTGTTGGATTGGGGCAAAAATTTGGTAGGACAATTTCCTGGGCCCTATGAAAAATAGTATTGACCTTCGGTATGAACGAAGGATCTAAACGCAATACCACCCTGTCCTGGTGAATCATGCAAAGGTCGCTTCTAACAGAAAGGGCCCCCAGCTCAGAGATACGCCTGGCCGATGTAATGGCCACTAAAAATACTACCTTCAGTGATAGAAGGCGCATGTGGACCGACCTGAGCGGTTCAAAGGGAGACCCCGTCAGTGCCTTCAGGACGATGGTAAGGTCCCATGTAGGGAACCTATGGACCGGAGGCGGACGGATGTTGGCCGCCCCTTTAAGGAACCTCTTCACCAACGGAGAGCGAGAGAGGGTAGAGGGACCCTCCCCTCCCAATATAGTGGATAGGGCCGCTACCTGTCGCCTGAGGGTATTATGGGACAACCCATCCTCTAATCCTTTTTGAAGAAATTCTAGAACGTCTGGAACCGTGGCCCTGGCTGGATCCACCCCCCTGGGGCTACACCACTTCGCGAAGGCCGACCAGGTGGCGTTATAGATCCTCACTGTGGACGGTTTCCTAGCTGCCTCTAAGGTGGCTATGACCCCCGATGACAGCTTCCTCCGTTTCAGCAATCCCCTCTCAAGAGCCACGCGGTCAGATGCAGCCACTGCGGCTCTGGGTGAACTAAGACCCCCTGATACAAGACTACCTCTTCCGGTGGAATTCTCCAGGGATCTACGACCGAGAGCTGGACCAGGTCCGCAAACCATGGTCTCCTCGGCCAATATGGGGCTAACAGAATGACGGAAGCCCTCTCTGTGACTACCTTCCGAATGGTTCTGGGAATGAGGGGAAGGGGAGGGAAGGCGTAGAGGAGACCCGGAGGCCACCGGGTCCCGAGAGCATCCGCTCCTTCTGCAGCTGGGGTCTGGAATCTGGTGAAAAATCTCGGCAGCTGCGTGTTGCTGGGGGAGGCAAACAGGTCCACAAGGGGGTTGCCGAACCTGAGGCAGATCTTTCGAAACAACTCTGGATCTAGCTGCCACTCGCCGTTGTCCAGAGTCGCCCGGCTCAACCAGTCTGCCTGGTGATTGGACGTCCCCGCAATATGTTCTGCCATAATGGAGGCCAAGTGTCTCTCCGCCCATAGGCCTAATGTCTGTGCCTCCCGCCAGAGGGCTCGGGAGTGAGTCCCGCCTTGCCGATTTACATGAGCTTTCGTCGCTACATTGTCCGTAAGTAGTAGGACATGTCGCCCCTGTAGCTGGCGGTTGAAAGTCCGGAGGGCCAGTCTCGCGGCCTTGAGTTCGAGCCAATTTATATTGTGTCTGAGGTCCGAGGCAGTCCAACGTCCCTGGGCCATGTTGGACCCCATCACGGCCCCCCAGCCGTAAAGGCTCGCGTCCGTCGTGACTTGAACTCTCTCCGGCTCCCAAATAGAGGCCCCCTGTCGCAATGCTGGGGACATCCACCACTTGAGCGAGCGTCTCACTTCCGACGTTAAGCGAAGCGGTCGTAGAGAGTTGCTCAACATTCTCCTTTGGGCTGGTATTAAGGCCCACTGAAGGGGACGCAGATGCAGGCGGGCCCAGGGAACTATCCCTATGCAGGATACCATCTTCCCCAGGAGTCGTGATAATGTCAGGGTGGAAACGGACCTTTTTGTCCTGATTGACCTGATCAACTGCGTCAGACTGTCTAAGCGGTCTGGGGACAGGCGGACCCACCCCGACTGGGAATCTATCACTGTCCCTAGGTGCAGAATCTGTCTGGATGGGGATAGATGGCTCTTGGGGAAATTCACTGAGAAGCCTAGTGTCTGGAGCCATTGGATGGTCAGCTGGAGGTCTGCCCTGGCCCTGGGAAGAGACCCTGCCTGCACCAAGACGTCGTCCAGGTAACACTGGAGCCTGACTGGGATGGATCTCAGGTAAGCGGCCAGTGCCGCCAGGACTTTGGTGAACGTCCGAGGGGCCGAGGCCAGGCCGAATGGCAGGGCCCGGTATTGATAGTGTCTGCCTTTGTGGGAAAATCTCAGAAATTGACGGTGAGACCGAAGGATGGGGATGTGTAGGTAGGCCTCCGTCAGGTCTACCGAGGCCATGTAATCCCCCTTTCGAATGCCCTGCAAGATTGATTTTAGGGAGGCCATCTTGAAGCGCCTGTAAACTAGATACTGATTCAGGCGTTTCAGGTCGAGAATAGCCCTCCAACCCCCCGAGGCCTTCGGGACTACAAATAGATTTGAATAGTAGCCCCGCCCCCTCTCCGTTTCCGGAACGACCTCCACCGCTCTGATTTCCAGAAGGTGTGAAACGGCGAGGTCCATGAGATGACGGCGTTCCGGATCCCGGGATGGGGAGAAAACTTTGAAGCGCCTCGGGGGATAGGAGAGGAACTCTAACCTTAGGCCGTGGCGAATGGTCGCCCGGACCCAACCGTCTGTTGTAATCTGGTCCCACTTGTCCGCATATAATGCCAGGCGGCCGCCTATGGGATGACTCGGATTTGAGTCATTTCCCTCTGCGGAAGGGGCGGCCGCCCCCCCCGCGAAAGGGCCGCTTGGACTGAGACTGGTATCTGGAGCGGTCTTGGAAGCCTTGTCTATTGAATGGCCTATCCTGCCTGTACTGTTGGAAACGGGACTCCTGGTCCCTGTCATAGTTTCTGAAAGGAGGCCTGCGATATGGGTGACTGCGTGTCTCGGATTTCTTAGTGGAAGTAGGCATTACCTTTTTCTTTTCCTTATTCTCCACTAGAATTGGGTCTAGGGCAGACCCAAACAAATTTGGACCCGTGAAGGGGGCAGCTATCAAATCCCATTTGGCTTTATTATCGATCTGCCAATTTCTAAGCCAAAGGAGCCGGCGTGAGGCCACAGAGGTGGCCAAGGCGCTGGAGCCAAAACGCATGGCATCCAAGGTCGCGTCGGCCGAATACTGGCAGGCCGCCATAATTTTGGTCAGATCTTGATGGATTCGATCATCCTGGATCGGGATACGATCCTGGAGTTGGCGGAGCCACATCACTGTTGTGCGATTAAAATACGAGGCGGCAGCCGCCGCTCGCATTGCCCAAGCGGAAGCCTTATAATTTTTCCGCAGGGTAAGCTCCGCCCTCTTATCCTCCGGCTTAAGTTTGTCCGCAGCATCCCCGGAGACCACCGGGGAGGATGAGACCAGGGCAGCTATGGGTTGGTCTATAGCCGGAAGTTGAATTGCCTGTAAAAAGGCCTTCTCCATATTATAAGCCCGCCTATCATTGCTGCCAGGAGGGGAAAAATTCGAAGGTCGGGCCCACTGACTGGTGGCCACCTCCAAGAACAGAGGAGGAGCAGGGATCTCCTCCTTGTTGGTGGCCGTGTTTGAGAACATCACCATGTCTGGATCCCTGGGCGGGGGCACTGTGGGGTCCCCTGTGCCCACCTTGGTGGTTCTCCTAGCCTTCTTCAGTAGGGGTTTAAACATGGCCTGAATGAATAAGTTAGAAGAGGTGGGCTGATCAGTGGCCGCATCCTCTTCCTCAGAGAAACCCCAGTCGTCTTGACGACCGGCCTCCCCCCTAGAAGAGACCTCGCTCATGAGGGAGGGGGAAGAATTCCTAGACCTGGCCCTGCTGAACGGAGTAATCCTATTATGCCGGGAAGGTCTGTCTCTTTGAGCTATTCCCCTAGAAATGGCTGCAGAAATTAATCTTTTTAGATTTTCAGGGAGGTGTTCTAGATCCTCCTCGTCATAATCAGAATCATAGTCATGAGGAATTGAATCCCTGTGGGATCTCCTACCACGGGAGGGGCCTGCAGAGGGGCCCTCTAAAGGATCATTTCTATCCAAGCCCCCTGTCCCAGGGGAAGTTGGGGGAGGGGGAGAAGCCCCCCGTTTTTCACTCCTAACAGATCTGGATGAAGAGGAAGAGGGAGAGGAAGGGCTGAACCCCCTGTTGACAGAAGGGGAATGACTATGAGCCTCAGGTCTGGGAGATCTAGATCTAGGTCTGGGATCCCTGACCTTCTTCTTTTCTGCCCTCTCAATCGCTTTCTCGATTGCCCTGGAACGCCTAAGCTCATCCCTTTGTAGGGCTCTGGAGGGGCGATCCTCCGCAGAAGGCCTAGAAACACGAGGCCTGGCTGGGGCAGTGGGGCCTGACTTATCTTCCTGGGCCTGGGGAGTTGCGGTTTGAACTGCCTCAGATCTCGCTGCCATCGCCCCACTCACGTGCTCCGATGATTATAGAAGAAGAAGCAGTCGCAGTTAGAAGCCTCTTGCTGGGAGAAACTCTCAACTTGAGCTTTGAATAATGACGGAGGCTCGGTAGAGGGTGGAAGGGCTAGGCCCAACACGTGTTCAAAATGGCCGCCGCTGAGGCTTGCTGGTCTTCTTCTCGAGCGGCCGTTTAAAATGGCGCCCGAGCTTGCCGCTTGCCTCCCCCGCACTTTGTAGGGCTCGCCGTTTAAAAAGGCAAGTGATCTCGGCCCTTTAGCTACTTCCGCCGGTCTTCACGCCCGGCAATAGCCGCTGGCGCTCCGGTCTCGTTCCCGCGCCGCCGCCGAGGGCACCGCCGACTCGGTAGAGACGGCGCGGTCTCGTTTAATGACTGCCGGTCTTCACGCGCGGCAAAGGGCCGCCGGCGCTGCGGCTTCAAGGCAAGGAATCGTCTCGGGGGAGGATAAATGAGCTGCAAGCCCCCCGGCACGCCCGAGTCACCAGGAATCAGTCGGGGGGGTAAAGAGCCCGCAGGGAGTAAGGTGGGAAGAGCTTTGCTCCGCGCTGCTTTCCCTGCCTATTTAGGACTGCGATAGCTTGTCCTATTGGGCCAGCTCTATTTTACGAAGCAATTTGTTTGATTTAGAGTGTCCAATTGAACCAATTAATTTTTTTAAATTTAGTACTCACAATCACTGGGAACCAAATTTGAGTCTTTTGGACCTTGTTGACTGAGAGGAAACTGGGAGCCAACGGGAGAAGCCGAAGGCTAAGAAGTTTTCTCTCAGTCAAATGGACCAATCAGGCTGTAATAACCCCTTCAGTGACCCCTCCCTCCACTCTACTGGAAAACAAGCAAGCTCAGAGAGCACCAAGGGCCCCTCGTGTCAACCCTGAGCTCCAAATATTCTCCTTTATTAGAACTAAGACAATGTGGAATTTGAACGTGCTGCTTGCCAGATTAGATCCAAACAAACATGCTTCTTGTACTTCAGAAGTTAGCCCTCTAAGTTATCGGTCTTCACTTCTGTTACCTGTGGTTGTGGATCATACGTATGTCATATATCCGGACGAAGGGCCCACTGGCTCCCACGGCGAGATAGTTATTGTCCTGGGGATTGACTGTGAGACACTTTGCCTCCACAAGCTGCCCACAGTATTCAGTCAGGTCTATCAGAACTTCTGAGTGTTTGCTATTCTCTCGCAAGTCATACTGTCTAAAAAAAAAGAGAGAGAAAGAATAAAAACATTAGCAGGCCTTCAGAAATCAGAAACAAGCAGAAACATCACACGGAAAAGTGAGCTACATAATTATAAAATTAATTATTAAAAGTAAGCAATGTATTAGTGGATTGCTCAATTCTAAATTCAATTAAATCATGTTTTAGACCAGGGGTCTCCAACCTTGGCAACTTTAAGCCTGGCGAACTTCAACTCCCAGAATTCCCCAGCCAACTTTGCTTCAGGCTTGAAGTCGCCAAGGTTTGGAGACCCCCGTTTTAGAGCAAAGCTGGCTGAGGAATTCTGGGAGTTGAAGTCCTTCAGGTTTAAAGTTGCCAAGGTTGGAGACCCCTGTTTTAGAGCAAAGCTGGCTGAGGAATTCTGGGAGTTGAAGTCCTTCAGGTTTAAAGTTGCCAAGGTTGGAGACCCTTGTTTTAGAGCAAAGCTGGCTGGAGAATTCTGGGAGTTGAAGTCTGTCAGGCTTCAAGTTGCCAAGGTTGGAGACCCCCGTTTTAGAGCAAGGGTCCCCAGCCCCCAGCCTGTGGAGTGGCATTGGTTCATATCATGAATTGTGCCACACAAACAAAGCCCCATCCTTGGGATGCAGGCAGCACACAAAATCATGTCCCCCTCTAATTGGCTGAAGAATCTTTCTCCAAGGAACCAATCCCTGGTACCCAAAAGGTTGCCCTCCCCCCTCGCTGTTTTAGAGGGTCACGGTATTGCAGAGTCCTGGCTTTAAGCCCTGGTACTACAGTTTATTGGTTTGTCCATAACATTTTTGCAAGCATAGTAATTAAACAGAGCGGAACCCTAAGCTGTGTGTCAGCGTTCCATGTAATGCACCCATAGAAAACAAACTCTGAGGCACTAAAGGTCCTCAAACATCAGCTTATTGGATACATCATATTGGCACAAACTGGTGAAAGCAAACTCTGAAGTTTCCCCCCGTTTTCACCTAATTAAAAGTAAAAGTTTTCTCTTTCCCCCCCAAGTCACTGGTCACGCTCTCCAATCCAGGTGCTGGATTGTTGCTGGGTTATTTGCTCCTCCTCTGGCCAGCCACCTCTGAGAGTGTCCTTGGTTCTCACAAGAAAACTTTCTTGCTTTGGCTACCAAACCACATCTAACTATTTCGCCCCTCCCACTGCTGTGTGGCAACCCTAAAGCCTTCGCGACGGCTTCAGCCAGGTTCACTTCAGGGTTGACCCTGTGTTCCCCAAAGACATCAGAGAAACTGTACCTGATTAGCCCGTCTTCTGCCGCACTCCAGAAGGTGTTGGGCCACATCGGAGCTGTGGCAATTCGCTTGACTCTGTTTTTGTGATCCCCAAACATGTGGATCGTTTCTTTGACGGTCAAGTCATGGACGTGCACTTTGGAATCCGCGGCTCCAGTAATAAGTATCCGGTCCTCTGTATGTGGCAGGAACTGTGGAAAGTAAGCATGATATCTTTCATGGCAAGAAGGCCTTCCCCACTGACAAGATAAAAAGACATCTTTGGAGGCACATGTCACTTAACAGCCTGAGGTTATTGGCTTTGTAGTCAAGAGCCTACTCATCCTAATATCGACCTTTAATCCTTAAATGAAGGAAGAATAAAGGTGGTCCTCAGTTTATGACCGAAACTGAGTCCAACCTTTCTGTTCTTAAGCAAGACAGTTGTTAATTGAACTTTGCCCCATTTTACGATCCTTTTTGCAACAGTTGTTAAGCAAACTGCAGCAGTTCTTAAGTTAGTCTCACATTTGTTAAGTGAATCTGACACCCCACCGACCCCTTTGCCTCTGCTGGTCAGAAAGTCATAAAAGGTGATCCCATGACTCCGGGACTTTGCAACCATCATGAGTCAGTTGCCAAACATGCAAAGTTTGATGACGTGGCTATGGGGATGCCGCAATGGTTGTTAACTGTGAAAAATGGCCGTGCCACTTTTGTTTTAGTGCCATTGTTAACGTCAAACGGTCACTGTTGCAAGTCAGGAAGTACCCGTACTTAGTATTTTACCACCTTCTTCCAAATCCACACACCTTGACAGAGAATATGTTTGCCGTGTGCCCCGTGTGCATGGAAAGGAGTTTCTTATGGTGCAGAGGATCCCACACAATGGTGTGCTGGTCATCAGAGCCAGAGGCCAGCAAACTGAAAAGAAACACAAAAGCTTATTAGCAAACAATTGCTATCAACTCACCTCTTTCTGCATTCATTTGCCGAGATCTCTTAAGATCAAGTCAAGTCAATCTCTTAAAGACTATCTCGTAGAGGTGCTCATCTCTCATAGGGTGGCGTTTCCCAACCTGAGCCATGATACCCCAGCCAGCATTGGGACACATGCCTTAAAAGATCTAAGGTTGGGAAACAGTGATCGATAGCCATGATGGCGAACCTGTGTCAGGTGTGTCCAAAGTGGCACGCAAAGCCATGTTGCATGGCTTGCATGGCCTTGCCTGTTTGTCTTCTGGGTTTCTGGCGCACATGCGCACACGACGATCAGCTGTCCTTTGCACGTGCGGCAAAGCCCAAAAACGGCCAGCTGATTGTCGGGTGCATGGGAACGCCAGAATCCTGAAGTTTGGCTTTTCCAGAGCGCAATCCCTTTGCCCGTGCGACGGTGTAAAAAACCGGCATGTGAACTAAGTTAGATACAGTTAAGTCTTGAATATTAGGGGGGAAATGTTATGATGCAGGATATAGTTAAATAAAGGAGGGATAATGATAACAACGTATATACAGGTATGGGTACAACATAAGGAAACTGGATGTAAATTGTAAACAGTGATTTGGAAAGAAGGATTAGAACACTTCGTTATTAAATATTATGGATGTTTATCTAGAGTAGGACATAAGGATTCAGTGTTATTGGAGGATATTAAAAATAGTAAATGAAATGCCAGTATGTGGTTATGTATTAAATCTTGGTATATTTTATGATGAAGGACGTTTAAACAATTACAGTCAAATTCAAATGGAGGTATGATGATGGTAACATGTATAAATATCTGAGTTAAAATACTTGAGTTAATATGAATTATGTTTGTTGACTGTGGAAGAGATGCACGTAAGCCTTTTTGTAACCAACTGATACACTTTCTACAGTATGTAAAGAAGGATGTGTTGTGTTTGTTTTATGTTTTTTTAAAAAATAAAAACGGCATGCGGGATGGCCAGCTGATCATAAGGCACACATGTACCCTAGAACCCGGACGTTCAGCTTTTCCGGAGTGCGGCCCCAATGAGTGCACACGCGTGATGTTTCTGCGCAACCTTTTCGGCACTCGGCACTGAGGGGCTTCCGACCGGTTTGGACCGGTTCGACCGAGTGGGTAGTAACTCGTTCGCCCACTCCCTCGAACCGGTTTTATCAGTGGCACCAGAGGTGGCGCCATCTTGGTTTTTTTGCTTTTTGCAATTCTTTCACTGCTGCGCATGCGCACCAAACCGGCATGTGCCCAAAGCGCGTCCCTGAGCGAACTGGCAGTAAAAGAATCCAGAACCCACACCTGACTCAATGCCAAAAAGGATTTTGCCATCACTGATCTAGAGCAGGGTCCCCAACCCCCAGGACCTATTAGGAATTGAGCCACCCGAGAGGAGGGGCCGACATGCATGTGCACAGGCAGTTCAACTCACATGAGGGGTGGGTAGGCACATACATACACATGCACGCTGACCCGCTGCTCACATGGCCCGGTTCCCCTCTCCCTCTCCCCCAGCCAGGCCATAAGCTGCAAAGGTTGGGGACCACTGCTCTAGAGCCAATGTGGGTTTCAGAGCACAGCAAAAAACTCTCAAGGAGCAGCTGTCAATTATATTTGTAACATAGTTCACCAGGAATCTATTAACAAGGCTGGTAAATCAACACTCTACCCCTCCAGGAAACCCTATTAGAAATTCTCCCCTGGGCTACATAGGTTTTGTACAGGCATTCATTGAAAGTGCCTACTCTTTCTTAAGGTAATTTTCATATTCAGATTAAAGCCTGAATTAAACATAAAAGCCTTCCTACTCTTGCCAAAACCCATAGGCTTTGCATTCTTCATGCAAAAGATTTCTTCAACCTTCAGCAAAGTCTCTCTGAATTATATTATGTAATCCTTGACACGTGGGGTTATTGTAGGAGATACTTAACATACGTCCCGCCTTACTGCGTGTCACTCTTCAAACACAACATGGGGTGAAGTGAAATTTAAGGATGGTCTTTCAAGGTCAGACTTAAGACTTAGACTAACGAGGGATGAAATCCTCCCAGTTCGGCTGAACCAGTAGGGATGATTGTCGTGAGTTTGCGAACCAGTAGTAAAAAAAAAAAAAAGCTTCCGAGGATTGCGCGGCTCAGCTGTGAGCCCCCCCCCCCGATTGTCAGAAGCTTCCCCCCCCCCCCAATTTTTAAATCATTTTTTTCCTGCAGGTTCGCCCGAACTGACAGGGAAAAAATGCTTTAAAGAGTAAAAAAACATTGGCCATGCACACCCAGTCACATGACACCCCCCGCCCCCCCAAAGCACAACCACAGAACCGGTGGCAAAAAAAAAATAAGATTTCACCACTGCTTTATTGTCACTTTGAATGTGCACTAATTGGCATGCATTAAAATGAAATTTTGTTCCATACAGCTCTCGAAGACTCACCACCTCCAATATACACTACATAAACATGACTAAATAAATAAATACAAAATTATGCATATACCCATATTGTTCTGACCGAGGCTTCCTCAAACCACGAAGCAGACTCCTGGTCCTGACAAAAAACCCTTTTATTAATTGACTGTGAATTCTGCTCATTCACATCCAGCAAAGTCTTTCAAGGGGGGATTTACAGTCACAGACCTTCTCTGGCTTGGAGAGCTGCCAGGCCGATATCTGCAGAACTTGGCAAGGAGCCTCTGAGAGTCACGAACCAATTAATTGAACTAATTGTCTCCTGCAAACTCCACTCCCCTTTCGCTCCTCTTTTATTTCCTCTGGGAGGGGCCATTCATCGTCCACCTGTGGTCTTACTCTCAAGTCGATCCCTGTTCTTTAGCTGTTCCCTTCGTCTGGCAACTCTGCGCATGCACACACTGGGAACAGGCTCCAGCTGTTCTTCTGCCTCACTGATGTCTGACTCAGAAGGCAGTTGATAACTGTCAGACGGTGCCAGACGCAGAGCCCGCATCAGAGCCTTCCCCAGACTCCAGGACTGGCCCATGTTCCTCCCAACCTCCTCGCTGTCCGAATCTGCTGCCAGCACAACACATATATTATACGACACAGAGAAACAACAGAGTCTAGTTCAAATGTAATACATGTACATGGCGAGAGAAACAAATCTTGTGAGTTTACCAGATGGATGGCCTAGGGAATGAAGCTCTTACAGAATCTGGCAGTCCTGCTAGAAATACTTCCAAAACCTCCTCCCGGAGAGGAGCAACAGAAACAAACTAAGATCCCCAGGCCCATCTCCTAGCTTTGGAGACAAATCTATTTTCAGAGACATACTTACTTTCCCTTTTCATTCCATTCAAGGCAGTTGACACAGCCAGCATGACCCTAAAAAACAACAACAACGTCAGAGCGTTACCAATTTCAGATTACTCACTCAGAAGGATAAAGGAAAATATTCTACCATATTCTGACCTGTCCCATTTTCCTTGCAGTTTTAAGCTTTTCGGAGCTTCTTCTGATCTGTGAACGGTGTTCTATTTTACTTCCATTGCTAATTCTAAATGCATCCAAGCCTATGTGGGCATCATTTGAGCAAAACTTCCTACACCATATTATTGAAATAATATGAGTTAATGTATGAGCAATGGGAAATGATCTCGGCTTATACTGAGAGGTAAAGAGAGAAGCAATGAATTCTACAGTTCCTGATGGTTTTTTCAAATGCTATTTTTTAATTGTATGATCAACAAACTACATCCTTAATATTTACAAGACCATTTTTTGGGGGGTAATACTGCAAACAGGATGAAACTTTAACCCTAGGCTTATCTTAAATATAACACTAAAGCACAATTAATTTAGAAAAAAATACAGGTAGTCCTTGACTTACAAATTATTTGTTTAGTTACCAAAGTTACAACAGCGCTGAAAAAATGATTTATGACGGCTGCAACATCCCCATGGTCATGTGATCAAAATTCAGATGCTTGGCAACTGGCATGTACTTGTGACAGTTGCAATGTTCCAGGATCAACTTTTGTGACCTTCTGACAAGCAAAGTCAATGGCGAAGCCAACAACCGTGTTACTAACTTCACAACTGCAGCAATTCACCTAACTGTGGCAGGAAAGGTCATAAAATGGGGCAATGTAATAGCTGCCTTGTTAGCAACAGAAATTTTGGGCTCAATTGTGGTCGTAAGTCAAGAACTACCTGCGATTTTACCCCTACACGGGGTTGCCTATAAAGAGTCCGGTTAGCTGTGGACGTCTTTCCAAACCGAATAAGTTCTAAATACGGATTGAAGTTCCCATCACTCTCATTCCCACTGATCATAAAGACACCAGTTGTCTCCAGGTTATCACAATATCTCCACAAAAGAGAGTGATAATTAAAATAAATTAGATGATGATTACTCCTGTCCTATTAGAACAGGGCTGTCAAACTTGATTTCATTGAGGGCTGCATCAGGGTTGCGTTTGACCGCTGGGAATTGGGGTGGGGGGGAGGCACGGAGGGGCATCGCCAGCTCAACGTCACTTGAGGTTCCGTTTTCGGCCACGAAGGCCTCCTGTAGTCAGGGAAGATGCGCACAGCCTCTCTGGGCTCTGTTTTCACTGGCAGGAGGCTGCAGGAGGCCGTCGTGGCCCTCCCGAGCTCTGCTTTCGCTGGCAGAGGCACCGCGAGGCAGTCCGCTGTTTCCAGGCCAGCCCCGTGGGCCAGGCCTGGCTCGGCCCAAAGGCCTTGAGTTTGACACCCTTGCATTAGAATGATTTTTCCTTGTTATCTTTTCCCTTTGGGGAGGGTCTTTTTGATCTTGACATTTCGCCAGGAAGGTGAAAATATTGCATCCTGGCCATGCTTGTTCCAATTCCATTTTGAAATTGATTCGATTCTTCCTGTTGGAAGGAGTCAACACAGACCAAATTGGGGCAGTGTTGCTGGCACATCTAAACTTGGCCCTAATAAAAAAACGGGCCTAGGCACGGCAATAACAGAATCCCCCATAACAATCTCAGGTCTAACAATCCAATCACAGTGAAGTTTGACAAGCTGCTCATTAAGGGGGGGGGGGGAATGGTGACCATTTTTGGGCTGGGGATTAGCCAATTAAGGTTTTCCTGTTATCTTTTCAACCTGTTAAATATGAAGTACATAAGAAAAAATTAGGGGAAATAAGGTGAAACAGCTTAGGAATAATTAACCTTCAATAGACTAGGAAATGCTTTACAAATCAAGAAATCATTATTTTTTTTGCTACCATGACTATCCTCCACTTACTTGCAGCTCCGCTTCCAAGCCCAGACGCTGAATGAATGGGTCAGTAACATGATAGTGTCGCTCAAAACTGAGGGCACCCTTTTCCTATAAACAACAGACAACTACAATTAATGGAGAAGCATTAAGAACATTCTACCCCCAACCATAATTTTTCAGCATAAGACACAATGAAGGAGAATAGATACCTCTGACCTCCAAATACTCATACAAAAATAATCATATCCAGGCCCTTCTAACTTGCCCTTCCCTGATCTATTCTACTGATTTTTTTCCTGAAATGCAACAGTCCAGAACTGGATGAACTATTCAAAATGAGATTAATCAACACAGAACATAGTGAAGATACATTTCCCCACAACAATTATCTTACTAGATTTGTTATGGTCACCCACTCCAAAAGACTCTGGCTGGCTTTGATTTGGGAACCAGACTTTTACGAATGTAGCTTTAAATTGCATCTAAAAATTTCTTGTTTTTACATACTGACCTAGATTGATTCATGTTCAGCTTGTTAACAAGTGAAATTGCAGAATCTTTTCCCCTCCTCTATCCAGGTGACCCTGAGGGTGCAGATAAAGCTCCAATTGGCCCCAACAACTCCAACTGGCCCCAACAACAAGAGTGCTAATGACCAGATGACTGCAAGAAATATAAATCCTTCCATTCTCCACCATTCATTCAGAACTGGGGAAGCTTCTTCGATGGGAAGTGAAATGTCTTCAAGCAAATACAAAGAAACTCCAGTTGCCTTTTGAAAAAGAACCTTAGGAACATCCATGACTTGGATGACTGAGAATCTCCATAGACATTTCATTTCCGTCTTCCATCCAGAGTATTCGTTATCCCTCCAATTTTATGTCATCTAAAAATTCCTTCTCTCTCTTCATCTATCTCTATCTCTTCATCTAAGACGAGGGTGTCAAACTCAATTTCATGGAGGGCTGCATCAAGGCTGTGGTTGACCTCGGGGCGGTCATGGCTGACTGGGTGGGCATGGCCAACTTGATGCCATTCCCCAAACTTCTGGCCTGATCTTTACTCTTCACATTGGGTAGACCAGGACGGCCCCGTGGGTCGGATCTGACCAAATCACAGCCAGATCCAGCCCACGGGCCTTGTGTTTGACACCCCTGATCTAAGACATTAAAATGTTGAATATTTTGGACCTTAAAACTAAACGATGGGATACACTTGATGTCTTTTGCATTCTGATGAAGATAGATGAATAACATGGCTTTCTAACCAGCTTAGGAAACATCTCACAGAAATGTCACCCAGTCGGTGTTTAACGAGCTTGGAAATTAGAAGATGACACAATAAACAGTAACCACAGTTTGTCAAGTCTGATGACAAAACTGTGTGTGCGCGTGTGTGTGTGTGTGTGTAATCTGAATGTATGATAGGAGAAGAGAGCACCTAAGGATCAATAGAAAGCGTCCCTTGCTAACTGCTCAGTACCCTTTCTAACGATGCAAAGAACGAGAAAAGGATGAATAAGGCTCAGCAGCTTGTTCTATTCATCCTAGGCAGGGCTTCTGGCAAAGACACAAAGCAGCCTCTGACGAAGAAGACAAACAAACAGACAGGAGCAACAAGAAAATCAGTCCCCAAGATGGCCTCTCCGAAAGCTTTCCTCCCCTACTTCTGCTCACCCTCTAGCAAAATGCTGTTAATGACTCTTTAAGGCAAGAAGTACCTTGAGCTGCCTGCTAATGAGGTCTCCAATAATATTTGCCTTTGCCATCTTTTCACAATGGGGCCTCCGAAAGCAAGTTAGTGATGGTGTTGCTGTGAATCCAAGCATTCCAGCAGAATTCAAGTCCATTGAGAAGGCATTGAAATTACCTGTAATTTGGAGAGAAGCGGGGGGGGGGGGGGGGAGAGAGGAGAAAGCTTTGAAATTATTTATACATAAAATTATGGCGCTGTTCTAGCCCACAAAGGAAATTTTAATATGAGGTTTTCAAGTATTTCCCTCAGCCATTTCTAAAGTTACATACATCCATACCGCGCCATAGATGGACTCTTGGTCTAAATCAGGGGTCGGCAACCTTAAGCACTGAAAGAGCCACAGAGGTTGTAACCAGAAACCTCCCATTCAATTCTGGAGCCGACTGGAAGTCCAGTTCCCCCACCATAGAGTCTCTTCCTAGCGTGGTTTCCTTTTTTCTCTATCTGTCCTAACCAAAAGCCCTATCAATGGTGGAAACAACTGGCGGCAGGGAGCCGCAGCAGAGGGATGAAATTGCCAATGCCCGGTCTAAATTATTAGACATAGTTCTCAGTGGAAATTAAAATTCTCTCCCGCTCCCCAATAGCTTTCAGAAGTTTTAACTGATCACCCAAGATCTCATTTTAAGACATCCACCAATTTTCAAGAAAAACAGCTTATATGGTCATTACAGGAACCATATATAATAAAAAGCATATGACTGTTATGTGCACAAGGTAAACAACTTTGTAGTCACGATTGTTTTTTTCCCCCCACGTAAGTTGCATTCAAAAATAAATAAGAATTTTCTTTCAATGTTTCGAAATAGCCCAACAATGCAGAATGTCAGCAGAATGTATGAAATCCTGATAGCTTCAACATCAATGGTTAACACAGACAGCCAAGAAAACTCAGTTAGGTTTTAGCCCCTTGCAAAGCTGCTTCCCAAAACATTGCTGATATCAAAGAACATCATTTCATCCTGCCATAGCAGAGTAGTTGAGCAGTTTGGCCGATTGGATCTCACCAGGCTCAAGGTTGACTCAGCCTTCCATCCTTCTGAGGTGGGTAAAATGAGGGCGCAGATTGTGGGGGGCAAGAGGCTGACTCTGTAAACCGCTTAGAGAGGGCTGTAAAGCACAGTGAAGCAGCAAGTCTACGTCAGTGATTCTCAATCTGTGGGTCGGGACCCCTTTGGGGGTCGAACGACCCTTTCACAGGGGTCGCCTAAGACCATCGGAAAACACATATTTTCAATGGTCTTAGGAACCGAGACACCAATTTTATGGCTGGGGATCAGCACAACATGAGGAACTGTATTAAAGGGTCACGGCATTGGGAAGGTTGAGAACCACTGGTCTAATGAAATGCTATGAAATATTTGAGGACTTCTGAAATATTAAAAATGGAAGCTTCCTCTAACAAGTACAGTGATGAAATTGGAAAGAGAGGTACATTTTGGAAGATGAAGAGTAGGGCTTATGTGTTCCACTCATGACTTCCATGGTGAGATTATAGTCATTATGGGTTGAATATTGGTGATCAAGAGTGATTGGGGTGTTGGTATTCTAACAAGTCACAAAAGAACTTAAAAGATAGGATACTTCTTGACTTGAAACCATTCATTTAGTGACCCGTTCGAAGTTAAAATAGTACTTTAAAAAGTAACTTTATCACCAATCCTCACAATCATTGCAGCATCCCTGGTCAATTAATCAAAATTTGGGTGCTTGGCAACAGCCATGTATTTAGGACAGTTGCAGTGTCTTGGGGTCATCTGATCACCATTTGTGACCTTCCCAGATGGCTTCCAAACAAGCAGTGTCAATGGGAGAAGCTGGATTTGCTTAGTGATTGTGTGATCCACTTAACAACTGCAGTGATTTGCTTAACAATCTTGGAGAAAAGGGTCATAAAATCGGACACGTCTTAATTAACAATTGTTTTGCTTAGACACAAGTCCCCCCCCCCAAACTGTGGTCATAAGTTGAGGATTACTGAGGATCATGGAGCTGCGGTGGCTCAGTGGTTAGAGTGCAGTACTGCAGACTACTTCTGCTGCCTGCCGGCTGCCTGCAATATGCTAACTCTGTAAACTGCTTAGAGAGGGCTGTAAAGCACTGCAAAGCAGTATATAAGTCTAAGTGCTATTGCTATTACCTATACTGGTGAAAAAGTGTACAAATGAAATTAAATTGAATAGTGTTGCTATTGACATATATGGCACTAATTGTATTATTTAATGTGGAATTGATTAAAATAAATATACTTTCAATTAATGTAATTTTGTTTCTGGTTCTGCTCATTTTTTTTTAATAATGTACCCTCTTTTTTGCATGTCATTCAAAGAGCCGATGCAGCTCTCAATTTAGAAAAGATAGAACATCTGGTTTTAGAAGATGCCACAAAATGTTTGGAAAGTAACTTACAAGTAAATTCTTTAATACTGTACTCACCTAGTATATAAGCAATCTAATATTTTACATAAAGGTAAAGGTTCCCCTCGCTCATATGTGGTAGTTGTTCCCAACTCTAGGGAGCGATGCTCATCTCCATTTCAAAGCCAAAGAGCCATCGCTGTCCAAAGACGTCTCCGTGGTCATGTGGCCGGCATGACTAGATGCCAAGGGTGCATGGAACGCTGTTACCTTCCCACCAAAGGTGGTTCCTATTTTTCTACTTGCATTTTTACATGCTTTCGAACTGCTAGGTTGGCAAAAGCTGGGACAAATAACGGGAGCTCACTCCGTTACGCGGCGCTAGGGATTCAAACCCCAAACTGCCGACCTTTCTGATCGACAAGCTCAGCGTCTTAGCTACTGAGCCAGCGCATCCCTTAATATTTTTACATATGTAAGCTCAATTACAGAAGCATTCTGTGATGGATTGGAAAACAATTCTGTAGGACTGCTAAGTGTAGTTATCGCTTTCCATAGCTTAGCCTTGCCTGACAAAGTCATCTTTCAGATATGTAACTTAAGTTTCCAGAATTCAGAACCAGCGTCCCTGTTGCTCAGAATTCTGGGAACTGAACTGTAAAGTTTTGGAGGATGAAGAAAGATGCAAGAACTAATATAATATGCCCCCAGAAGGAGCAATGATTCAAACTACGAATTACAATCATTCTGAAAAATGATTTTCTAATGCCAATTACTTGGAGGAATCATATTTAAAATTTCCCTTCATATATCAAGTACAATGTAAAGCTATTAATGCTAAAAGTTGCTATTGCAATAGAGAAACATTAGGTGGGGGCCTCTACGTTTTTAGAGCAATAAATGAAAACTTGGTTCTTAAGTCAATATTGTGATCTGAGCTCAGAAGACCTATCTTTGGAAATCCATGGTGGACTTCATTATTTACTAAAAGATTTTTGATTCAATTTTCCCATAATAGATATCAGATACCAGCTCTCATATTTCTGATAAACAACATTGTTGGATTAGACATGGGGCCTGGGATATTGGAGAGAAAGCAATGTCTTTCTTTTGAAAGAAATTCCTTTTTGAAACATGGAAATGTTTGTTAAATCTTAAAAAAAGGATCAAGAAAAGAAAAAAAAAACCTACAGAGATATAACACCCAACACATAATTTAGGAATATTCATAAATATATAAATAAATATATATACCTTAAGGAGATCCAAAAGAAAGTTTAAGGATTCATATAAAATGGACACACATAGCTTGAGTCATAGTTTGTTGAGCAAGTCACAATTGGATGAGATCACACAAGCAGACCAGAAATGATTAACAGTAATTATTGGGGATACACAAGATTCTATACTCCAAATAAAACAACACCATAGCATGTCATCGTACATTCAGGCTGGACTAGATTTGAAAGTGAATATTTAGGCTTCTAGTAAAAATTAATAGTAGCACTCTTTTAAAATACAGGATACATGAATGTATGTTAATTTAAAAATACAATAGTCTGTTTTGGATATGTGCACGTGCTTAACATGGCACCAAGGCAAAATAAACCCAAAATGCATGGGCATATTAATTTAAAAATGGAAATAACAGAAAAACTAAATTAGAACAATGCAACAAAATGAATGTTTATCTCAGCAAAATAGCCAAGAATTTATGTTTCTGAGAAACTGCAACAAGTGAAGCTACTTAAGAATTTATAAACCTAACACTTTGGATAAAATCCTTCCAAAGCTACTAATATACTAGCAAGACCCAGGATGACACAAACTGTATTCACACAACATCCCGAACCACAGAAAAATTAGCATCTTAGCTAGTGGTCAAACCCAGCCCTGTGTTTTTAATTTATATTCAAGTATGTCATGCAAACCAAAAATCTCTTCCCCATAGCCAGATCCTTAGTATGATAATTGATAGAAATTATAAGCCACTGAAAATCAATATGCTAAGAAAGGACATTAATCATTCAAACAGTAAATCAAGGTTTTCCAAGGGTTCGATTCATATGCAACACCAAGCCACAATCCGTACCACCGCACACCAACCCCCAAATCTAACAAACCATAATTCATTCCAGGCAATTTCAACCCAGTCAATGCTTTTATGAAGAATTTTGATTCTCATTGCTGTAAAGCAGGGGGGAAAACCTGCAGCGTGGGGGGAAAAAAACCCCTTGACAGATCAGTGCAAGGAATCCTGACCAGTAGGAGCAATATAGGAAGTGAGCAGCAGCTTTTGCACATACTCAGGGGGGATATTTCAGTTGGCTGTTATTTTCATTCCACCGCACTCCTTCGAAGCCCAAAGATTGAGCCCACAAGAAACCTACACCAGCAGCATAGATCAGGAAAAAAAAGCTCTTTCGAGAGGGAAAAAGTAGGAGGTCTTGAGAAAGCCAGAGAAGTGGCCGGAGGGGGTGGGTGGGAAGAGCTGTGGTGCCTTAAGTGATCTGCTCTACTTCTCACTTGCCACCCCGCAGGGAGCCATGTAAAGCACAAAGTCTCCTAAAACCTCCTCCGCCAGAAGTTTTGTGCAGAGCAGAGGAAGTTTTGGGCTCTCCAAAGATGCTTCTCCACACTCAAGCAGCGCCTGCTTGATCCCTGATAGCATCTCCTTGGAAGATCAGGTGGGGGAAGGCACGAGAAAACCCATCATCCCCAAACTGTCTGGAGAGTGAGTGCCAGGCTGGCGAAAAAATGGGAGGGGGGGGGGGCAAACTGGATGGCCCACCTGGACTGGACGTGAAGACATTTCCCAAAATGTTAGGCAAGAGGAAAGCAGGTGCCCCCCCCCCCCCAATCCTTTCTCTTTTGGAGTGGAGGGGGGAGCAGTGGCAGTTTTGGGGGGGAGAGGAAAGAGGGCAGTTCCCCAGCTTAGCCACGACCCTTTGGAATCTGCTGGGAAGAGCCAGGCCAAAAGCAAGAGAGGCAGGGTTTTTTTTGGGGGGGTGCCAATAAATCAAGGGGTGGGTGGGGGCGATCAGCATGGACGCCTCTCTGGAGGAAGGAGAGCCTTCCTCCTCCTCTCACCCCCCCCCCATCGCTCCCCACCTGCAGAAGACCGGCTCTCGCCCCCCCCCCCACGACCCTTAGGATGTGGCTGATGGGAGTTGTAGTCCAGGCAGCGGAAGGCGCCCTGGGAAGGCGGGGAGGGGGGGTTCTGAAGGCAGGCTGAGAGGACGGGAAGGGGAGCTGCGGGGTTACCTGTCAGGCCTCCTCAAGGCAGGCTCAGCAGCCGCAGCAGCCAGTGGACGGAGCCCCCGAACTTCCATGCAGGGTGGCGGCCTGACCCCTGTGTCAGGGCAGGGGCCCCTCCAGGAGGTGAGAGAGTGGCTGGAAGGCCGCCTGAGCCGCTCGCCTGGCTGCACAAGCACCGCCCGGCCCGGCTGGGACCCTGAGACCTCGGCGGGTCCCGTCCCCCCCCGCCTCTGTTTATCCTTTCCAGCTGTCTCGGGCTCAGCAAAGCCCCCACAACGCCGCCTCCCCCTCCTCTCCTCCCTCCCTCCCCTTTCTCCACCGTTGCGCCCGGCAGTGCGCCTGCGCGACGCTAACTGCGCCACCAGCCCTCTCTCTTCAAGCGCCGGCCCTTCCGCCGCGCGAGCGGCGCAGACAACGCTCCGGGAATAAGCATAAACCCACCCACTTTCAACTCCTGCACGTCTCATTGGCCGGGGAATGGAGTGGCAGCTGTTTCGCCCAAAGGGAAGCCGCCAATTGGCGGGCGGCCCGGGCCAATCTGCGCAGTTAGAGTAAGAGAAAGAGGGAGAGACGACATAGGGAGCACAAGGGGGCGGGGTTATTACGGGTGGAGGGGATGCTGGGACTTGAAGTTTTCAAAGGGGCAATGGTCTCTCCTAAAGCAGATTAGAGGCGTTTCTTGAACTTTTTGACCTCGGGAGTCCTTCGTACTTTTAAAAAATTTGAAGGATCCCAAAAGAACGTCAGTTTCTATGGGTTATATCTATCTATGTTTACTGTATTGAAGTAAATATTAATATTTACTTTAATATTATATATCAAATATAATATTAAATACTGGCTGTGAAGTTGGACCATAAGGAAGTCTGGGCACCAAAGAACTGAGGCCTTTGAACTCTGGTGCTGGAGAAGACTCCTGCGAGTCCCTTGGACTGCAAGGCCATCAAACCGGTCTGTTAGATTGGGTAATGGATAGGCACACACAGGCTTAACGGTCACAGCAGCTTTTTATTGAGTACAACAAGTGAGAACAATCCAGCAAAAGTTGAGTCTGACAGCAGCCCTTTTATAGAGTGCTGTCAGACACTTCAACCAATAGGATTAAACCTCTGTTCCCACCGGAACAGAGGACCTTGGTGGAAACCACTGTAGTTAGAGCAAGTATCTAACATGGTCAGTCCTAGAGGAGATAAACCCTGACTGATCTTTAGATCTTTAGATCCTGAAGAGGAAACCCAAATACTTTGGCCACCTGATGAGAAGGAAGGACTCCCTGGAGAAGAGCCTCATGCTGGGAAAGACTGAGGGCAACAGAAGAAGGGGACGACAGAGAATGAGGTGGCTGGATGTAGTCACCGAAGCAATCAGTGTGAGCTTAAATAGACTCCAGAAGATGGTAGAGGATAGGAAAGCTTGGAGGAATGTCTATGGGGTTCGCAACTAACAACAACAACAACACTATTAAAAATTGAAATTGATGCCTTCATAGAATATTTATTGAACCATGTAAAAAAGAACAACCATTATTGTAAATATTCACATAATTTTTAAAATTTAATAAAAATAACTATTGTTTTAAGAAATAAAAATAATAATTCAAATGTCTTCAATGTCTGGCAGATAATTTTGATCTTCTGGACCTCCTAAGATCTTTGGAGATCCCCAGATATCCTTGCATTCAGAAATACCGGACTAAAGAAAGAAGTATTACAGTTGGTGGTTAGGAAGGGAGGAAGTCAGAAGTAGTAGCATACTACCAACATTTTTGTGGCGGTGGGGGAGTCCCTTAAGTTGTATACAATGCTTCCTGGGAAATTATTTCCCATTATCTATGTACAGAATTACAAAGTTTCAGACAGTGATTTTTTCAATTGAATATTGCCATGAAGGGGGATAAAGGCCATGCTTCAGAGAAGCAATTGCTTTAGGACAAGGGTCAGCAATCCATGGCTCTGGAGCCACATGCATCCCTTTGCTGGGGCTCCCTGGTGCCGGTTGGCTCCACAATTGATAGGGCTTTCAGTTAGGACAGGTAGAGGAAAAAGGATGCCGTGCTCAGAGCAGACTCTATGGTGGAGGAACCAGACTTCTGGTCAGCTCCAGAATTGAATTGGGGGGGGGGGGGCTTCCAGTTAGGACCTTTGGTTCTTTGAGTGTGTAAGGTTGCCTACCCCTGCTTTAGAAGTATAGAGAATTATACCCTTAAGATATAGGAATCCTTGCCCACATGATCCAAGCAAATGCCCAGTTATGCAAAGGAGACCTGTCTGGGCAAATATATATGGGATTTCTATCACACCATTCTCAGATTAAACCACGTTTGGGGTGGGGGGGCTAATAACCACTGCAAAGGCCGGGTTGTTTCAACCTGCGAGACCACCTACTGCCACCAGTAGCCTCCCACCGTCCACTGCGATCCCACAGAGTTGGCCTCCTCAGGGTGCCGTCGGCCAGACAGTGTCGGCTGGTGACCCCCAGGGTGAGAGCCTTCTCTGTGGGAGCGCCTTCCCTCTGGAATGAGCTGCCCCCGGAGCTTCGCATAATCCCCGACCTCTGGTCCTTCTGACGTGCCCTAAAAAGTTGGCTTTTCCAGCAAGCCAGCCTGGCTTGAACAAAATAAAATAAACGATTGATGCAATTGTTAATTTTAATCTAATTTTTAAAATGTTATTGTTCATATTAATTGGGTTTGTTTTTGGATACTCTATCTAATTTCTTTTTAAACTTTTGAATATGTGTTTTTTTAATGTTGTACGCCGCCCTGAGTCCTTTGGGAGAAGGGCATCATATAAATCCAACAAACAAACAAACAAGCAAGCAAACAAACAAACATAGTTAGCTGGATCAGTTTTCTGAACAAATCCCAGTTCACACAATACACTAAGCCAGTGTTTCTGAACCTCAGCAATGTTAAGACTGAAGTATGAATTTTGGGTGCAAATTCATACATGATGCAAAAGATATTGTAGGCTAATATTACGATGAAACCAGAATTATTTTTTATTGGTTACTTTATGATGCTGAACTAAAAAAGAAATGTGGAGAGCTATTATTGTAGAGTCTATGGCTGTGATGGTGAACCTATGGCACTCGTGGCACAGGTGGCACACAGAGTCCTCTTTGCAGGCATGCCAGCCGTCGCCCCAGCTCAGCTCCACTGCGCATGTGCGTGCGCATTCCAACAGCCAGCTGGTTTTTGCATGTGGCTCATTCAGGAGATGCATGTCCATGCACAGGGGTGCATGCGTATGCACAGGGGGGCAGGGGGAATGCGTGGCTGATGCGTGCATACGCAGGGAGGGGCTCATGCAAGGGAAGTGCATGTGGGGGGCGCATGGGAGGTAGTGCACGCATTGCATTATGGATGCATGTGTGCACTTTCAGCATGTGACAACAAAAAGGTTAGCCATCACTGGTATATACTATTTGGTAACTGCAGCAAGATTATTGTATGCAACAAAAAGGAGTTCCAGTTCCAGTAATTTCCAAAGTTGTCCTTTGGGGAAATTGAATGTCTTTCTCCGTGAGCAGGTAAAAGCATCTCAGACTGTAACCTGAATGCATCATTTTTGAAGGTAACCTTTTCTGTATACAGTAATATATCTTACTTGGAGACATTTGTAGCTTTAGCAGCTTAGTTCCTCTGTTAAAAATATATATATTTTCTCTCCACATGGAGGCAGCCTCGGCAGAATGCTCCTTACTAGTTCCACCCCTCTGCCGTTTTGCAAGCTGTCTGTTATCTTTACAGCCCTGTGAAAAATGCAGCCGGGGGTCTGAGTTGCAGTGATGTGGCTGCTGCAGTGTAGAATGTTGCAACGTCCATAGTTTTAGAGTTACTGCTGCTGTCCCCAATTCGGGTCTGAGCCTGATGCCGAAGCCAGTGATGGACTCCAGACACGAGGTGCAGGTTTTCTGATTGCTTTTTATTGGAGAACTCCAAGGAAAAGGGCTCCTGTTCAAAATGACAAGAACCCAGAACAAAGGATTAAGAAAACTTTATACATTTTCACTAAAGGAGAAGGCAGGACAAGGTGGGATAATAAGAAATATCATCTAATAAACGTTTTAGTAATAATTCTACAATTTGTTCTATTGGTCTCTAGTTGTCCCTGTTCCTAAGACTTGGCTAATGAATGCCCCAGGAGTGATATAATACACATTTCATTTGCTGCAGGCCTTCTCTATTGCTAAATTTTAGCCGAGGTCTGCAAGTTGTCTAATTCTTGTTACTTTTTATCAGCTTTCTAACTACCCATAATTGCTACAAGCTTTACACATGCATATTTCCTGTTGATAAGCATTCTTGGTTTTTGCCACAGACCCCACAATTACAGTCTTCCTCATTTACTTTCAAGTGTGTGCCATGACCTTGCTTTAACAGCCAGCTCATCACTGCTAGCTGGTCTTTGTCGTGTGGGCAGCGTATATTGAATTTTTAAATTCACTTTCTCACTGGTCTGAAAGTTGAGAACTCTCTGGAGTTCAAGGATGTACGTGCAAAAGTGCTTTTTAGAGAGCAACCAGATAGGAAACAAATGCCTAATTGCAACACATATTGGTCTCTTTCAAATTTAGTAATAGCATAGGTGAGCAGAGGCAATTATTGAAATTAGCGCCCACCCCTCTCCTAGAAAAATGAAATATTTTAGGAAATATTAAAAGGACACAATATTCCCCCTAAAAGGGATGCAGAAACTCATCCCCCCTCCCACCTTTGTCAATGGGCCATTAAGGCCTGAGCCAGTCTATTCTACATAACAAAGATCTACCTCCTTCAGGCAGAGCCATAATAGGAATCCCAAAGCTCTTTCATTGCATCATTACCCAGCAAGAGTCAACCAAGCCTGGGACTCAGAACAGCCTACAGAGTTGCCCCTGCATGGCCCGGTGGGAGTCTGACAACCAATCAGAATACAAGCTCAAATTTAAAAGCCCAGAGAGGGCATAAAACTCAGGGACTCTCAGCATCTCTTCCCTTTTTTTTCTTCACCGAACATCTTCAAGGCACATGGCCTGTCCATCATTAAAACCATCCTTCCAAACAGTCTCCATGTTTCCAGTGTCTTTTCCCCCACTTGGAACTGATCCCAGATGGACATTTCTTCCAACAGAACCTTGAAGAAAAAATGCAGTTGCTACTATTTTCTTTTGTGGTTAATAAAAGCTTGCCCAACCAATCTTGGTGGCAGCATTAGCCAACCTCGGCTGATTTTGATGGTACCATTTCTCATGAATCTGTATAACATTATTAATGCCTTGTTTTGCACAAGGAGAGGAAAAAAATAGATAAGGTAGTGCCTTCCTAGGAGCTTACAAAGCACATCAGATTCTCAACAACGGATCATTCAGCTGACTGAGCCCTAAGAAGGACCTGATCTTGTTTTGTAACAATATTCCATATCCTATCCTATGCTTCTAATTTATAATTATTTGAGCTATAATTTTTTTATTAAAAATGAGTCTTTTCTAATGCATTGCAAATTGTTTTGAATTAGTTGAATTATATTTATTTATAGATTTATTATTGTTACATATTTATTTATATCCCACCTTATTTTTACAAATAACTCAAGGCAGTGAACTTACCTCCTATTTTCCCTATAACAACTCTGTGTGATAAACTGGACTGAGAGAGGGTGAGTGGCCCAAAGATACTGGGCTGGCTTTCATGGTTAAGGTAGGACTTGAACTCATGGTCTCCCACTTTGTAGCCTGGTGCCTTAACCAGTAGACCAAACTGGTTTTATGCTTGCTTTGGATATGTTTTCATCCAGGAAGATACATGAAAAAAAATTCCACATTTGGAGAGCCACAGGCTGACTTACTGCACTAAACTATGCACAATTTACAGGTAGTCTTGATTTACAACAGTTTGCAACCTGTGCTAGCAAAAGTTACAACAATACTGAAAAAATGTGGCTAGTGACTAGTTCTCACACTTATGACCGTAGCAGCATCGCATGGCCATGTAATCAAAATTCAGGCATTTGGGAACTGCCATGTATTTACAATCATGCTACAATAGTTGTAGTATCCTGGGATCATGTGATCATTATTTGCAACCTTCCCAGCCAATTTCTTACAAGCAAAGTTGGGATACATACACACAAACACACCTGGATTTGCTTCATGATGTATGATTCACTTAACAACTGCAGGGATTTGCTTAATAACTGTGGCAAAAGACGGTCAGAAAATGACTTACTTCACAACTGTCTCATTTAGCAACAGAAATTCTGTTATCAATTGTGATCATAAATCAAGGACTATCTACAGTATACTAGTAGTCCTCAACTTACAACCACAATTGAGCCCAACATTTCTGCTGCTAAGTGAGACAGTTAAGTGTATTTTGCCCAATTTTAGGACCTTTCTTGACATAGTTGTTAGATGAATGACTGCAGTTGTTAAGTTAGTCACATGGTTGTAAAAGTGAATCTGGCTTCCCCATTGACTTTGCTTGTCAAAAGGTCACAAAAGGTGATCACACGACCCCAGGACACTGTGACCGTCATAAATATGAACCAGTTGCCAAGCATCTGAATTTTAATCCTATGACCGTGGGGATGCTAAGTGTGAAAAGTGGTCATAAGTCACTTTTTAAAATTACTTTTGTAACTTCAAATAGTCACTAAACGAATGGTTATAAGACTAGGACTACCTGTATATGACTTCTCCACTACCCCAGCCCAACTGCTCCTGTCTATATTATGAAGATGCTAGAACAAGGCCTTCCTTTCTATAGAGCAGGGGTGTCCAAACTTGGGAACTTTAAGACTTGTGGACTTCAACTCCCAGGATTCCCCAGCCAGCTGGCTGGGGAATCCTGGGAGTTGAAGTCCACAAGTCTTAAAGTTCCCAAGTTTGGACACCCCTGCTCTAGAGGTCCGGAGTGTGGGAATCATCACTTCACATTTGGTAACTGAATTGCTGAGGGGTCCCAAAGGTGCTTTTTCAGGAGGCAACTGGACTTTCGTGTTTTTTCTTTCTCACGGGATGGTGGTGTTGGAAGAAATGTCCTTCTGGGTTCAGTTCCAAGTGGGGAAAAGGACACTGGAAACATGGAGGCTGTTTGGAAAGATGGTTTTTAATGGTGGGCAAGATCACATGCCTTGAAGATGTTGGGTGAAGAAGAAAAAAAGGGAAGAGATGCTGAGAGTCCCTGAGTTTTATACCCTCTGTTAGGCTTTTGAATTTGGGCTTGTATTCTGATTGGTTGTCAGACTCCCATGGGGCCATGCAGGGGCCACTCTGTAGGCTGTCCTGAGTCCCAAGCTTGGTTGACTCTTGCTGGGTAAGGATGTAATGAAAATGCTTTTGGGCAGATCAAGGACGTAGCTCTTTGTTATGTCGAATAGACTGGCTCAGGCCTTAATGGCTCATAGACAAAGGTGTGTGTGTGAGCTTCTGCCTCCCTTTTAGGGGAAATATTCTGTCCTTTTAATATTTCCTGAAATATTTTCCTAGGAGAGGGGTGGCTCAGTGGCTAAGATGCTTGTTGATCAGGTCAGCAATTCAGTGGTTTGAATCCCTAGCGCCGCGTAACAGAGTGAGCTCCCGTGACTTGTCCCAGCTTCTGCCAACCTAGCAGTTCGAAAGCATGTAAAAAATGCAAGTAGAAAAACAGGAACCACCTTTGATGGGAAGGTAACAGCGTTCCATGCGCCTTCGACGTTTAGTCAGGCCGGCCACATGACCACGGAGACATCTTCGGACAGCGCTGGCTCTTCGGCTTTGAAACGGAGTTGAGCAGCGCCCCCTAGAGTCGGGAACGACTAGCACACATGTGCGAGGGGAACCTTTACCTTTATAAATCTTCTTAACAATTCTATCAATCCTTCCATTCCTCCCCATCCAGTCAGAGCAGAAGAAGCTTCTTGGGTCAACCATGACCTGGGTGCCTGCCTGAGAATCTCTACAGGCAACGGCTGAGGTGATTTCTCTACGCAGGGCGGGAGGTGTGACCCGGCGCCCGCCATCGCGGCTTGCTGCTCCCTACGCTTTCCAGTTGACGCCTCCCAGCTGCCCTTGAAAGCGGCTGGTTGAATACGGGCGGTCTAAAGAGCCTGGTCCGCCGAGACGAGGTCTCCAGGCCGGGCACGTGGCTCGAAGCGACCCTCCTCCGTCCTCCTTCGCTTGGCCCGGTGGCTTGGCTGGGCGCCCAGCCCTCCTGCCCGGTTGCGACGCGGAGGCTCCCGTGTAGTTCTGCTTCCAGCCGGCGGAGGCTGCTGTGTGGCGGCGAGGGAAGGAGGCGCGGCGTCGGCGGCGCCCTCCTCTCTTCCTTCCCCTCCTCTCCCTCAGCTTCTCCCCGCGGCGTCCTTGTCTAAGCCAGCAAGGCGGGGGAGAGAGAGAAAGAGAGAGACAGCGTCCTCTCCGGCCGCGCGTTGGGAGCCCCGGGGGAGGAGCAGCCGGGCCGGGCGGAGCTGCCCCGCTGCGGCGCATGAGGATCCGGAACCAGCTCAGCTTCCTTCTTCCCAGCGCTGGGGAGCCCAAGCCCGCCTTACCTGCCTCCTCCTGGCCTGCCGGCTGCTCCGGGAGAACGAAGAAGCCACCGCACCCCCGGAGAGGCGCCTTCTCTTGCAGCCGCGGGAAGCGGCCTGACTGCGGTCGCCTGCTTGGCTTCTCCGCCGCTTCGGCTGCCCGATTGCTGGCTCGTCCGCCTGCCCTTCCTGCCCCCTTCTCCTGCCCGGCTCTTCTCCTTCTCCTTCTGCTGCTGCTAAGGGGGTCGCTCCTGCTCCCAGCCAGCCCCTCCGCAACCGCCCCTGCTCAGCTGTCCTTGGAGGCGAGGCGTGTGCGCGTCCCAAGTTCCAGACCGCTCGCCTGGAAGGCGGATTTTGGGGCAGCGGGTGGATGATCGGCTGCGGTTCGCCGGCTGAGCGGCAGCACCCCCGGGTCTGAACGCTCGTCCCCCACGCCCTGCAGAGACGGTTCCCAGGAAAGGGCGCCCCGTCCTAAGCTGGCCCTTGCCTATGATGAGCGCTTCCCCCCGTCGGGTGGCTTTCTCCGGGCTCCGTTCCGCCGGTGGCCTCCGCTGATTCCGCAGCCCGTCCTCCAACCGCCTCCGATGAAACCTTGATACAACCAGGCAGGGTCGTCGGAATCCAACCCACCCCTCTGATCCGGCCTCCGGCTTTTCCCGGGCCCCAGAGGAGCGCCATGCCGGCGGCGCGATGCCTGGAGAGGCCCCGCTGCTCCTTCCGCGCTTTGCCTTTCCTCTTCGGCGCGGCTGCCCTGCTGGGGCTGCTGCCGGTGCTTCAGAGCACCGGCTCCGATGTCCCCATGGAGATCACGCGGCAGCCCAGCTTGGTGACCGAAGGCATCACCGCCTCTCCGCCGATTCCCCCCGAGAGCGGCCCCGACGCCGGGCACCCCAAGAACGACTCCACCAGCGGGCACGGCAAGCCTCGGAAACTTTTCCCCGTCCTGGCGCTTCAGTACGACCAGGTGAACCTGCCTTTTGAGATCACGCTCTGGATCCTGCTGGCCTGCCTGATGAAACTAGGTAGGTTGGTTCCAGGTGCCCACCGGCCTCTCTGGGGGTTTGTGCTTTGTGTGTGTGTGTGTGTGAGAGAGAGAGAGAGACACACACAAAAGTTGTGGCATGCAGGGAAAGGACTTTGTTGGCACCAAGGTCTGTTTCCCAGGATTCCCTTTCCTAAACCCTTCCTTTCTGTAGAGTTGAACAGAAAAGCTACCCTCCTCAGGGAAAGGAGATTTATTTATTATGTATTTAATAATAAATAATAATTATTACATTATTAAATTTATGTTGCCGCCTATTCACCCATGGCGACTCGAGGCAGCTTACGGAATGTAAAAGCCACATCTAAAAACAGCAAAAGTAATAACGAATCAAATAAATCAAAGTAATAAAATCACCCCCCACCACCACCTTCCGCCTCTGCGACAGCAGATCACATGAGCCGTTTAATGGGCTCCATCCCGCTCTGGCTTCCCCAGGCCCGTTGGCAGAACCAGGTCTTCAGCGCCTTCTGGAAGAGTATTAGAGTGGGGGCCGTTCTAATCTCTGGGGGGGATGATGTTCCAGACAGAGGGAGCCACCACGGAGAAGGCCACTCTTATGGGTCCTGCCAGGTGTATCTCCCTCCGGGATGGAACCCACAGCATTCCCTGCCTCCCCGCTCTGATGGGTCAGGTAGATGTGACTGGCAAGAGACAGTCCCTCAGATCCCCTGGTCCCAAGCCATGAAGGGCTTTAAAGGTGACAACCAGTAACCTTGAATTGCATCTGGAAGCAAATCGCGACTAGCGCAGCTCCCGAAGGAGAGGTCATACATGGGCACACCGGTGTCTGCAGAAAACCATGCTGGCCGCTACCTTTTGCACCAAATGGAGCTTCCGGATGCTCTTCAGGGACAGCCCCATGTAAAGGGTGTTGTCCTCAATTTACAGGTAGTCCTCAATTTACAATCATTCATTTAGTGACCATTGGAACTTACAATGGCAGTGAAAAAAGTGACTTATGACCGGGCCTCGCACTTTACAACCATCCTAGCATTCCCACGGTCGTGGGATCAAAATTCAGGGGGTTGGAATCTGACATGGTTGTGGTGTCCCCAGGGTCATGAGACTGCCATTTGCGACCTCCCTGGCAGGTTTCCGACACGCAAAAAGTCAAAAGCTGGATTCGCTTAATGACTGCGCGATTCACTTCACGACCGCGGTATTTGCTTAATAAACCTGGTCAAAAAAAAAAGGTGGTAAAATTAGGAGCAACTCACTTTAACGACTGCCTCGCTTAACAACACAAATTCTGGCTCCAATGGTGGTCGTAGGTTGAGGACTACCTGTATGTTCCTCCAGAGATGCTCTGCAGCCATATGATGTACATGTGCGACGAGGAAATTACGGAAGGCAGCTTCCAACAATTTATGAGCCCTGGTGGCTCAGTGGTTAGAATGCAGTATTGCAAGCAATCTCTACCCCCAGCCTGGAGTTCAATCCTGGCCAGCTCAAGGTTGACTCGGCCTTCTATCCTTCTGAGGTTGGTAAAATGAGGAGCCAGATTGTTGGGGGCAATACGCTGACTCTTTAAACTGCTTAGAGAGGGCAGTAAAAGGTCTACGAAGTGGTACATAGTGTTATTGCTAGAGAAGAGGTGCAAGGATGAACACAAAGGCAAGGCCATGTGCCTTGGATGCTCTTGTCTCTCTTGGCATCTGCTCTGTATTACCTGACACACAGCATTCTTGAGGGTCAGAAGCCATCCCTGGGAATGGCCGGATAGATCATGGTGCAATTAGGATGCCTTCTGATGCACCTGAAGGACAGGTGGAGCATTGACTGCGCCACCATCGTGACCCCCCTACGTGTGCAAAAAGAGCACTTATTTCTGGAAAGGTACCCCATTCTTTCAGGTTAATCTTGTAACTAAGTGTATTATGTGCTAGGCAGCATAGAGGTTATACTGGTTTATTTTTGGAAATTTAAGTGGATCAGGAAGGAGGCTGGTGAGCCTGGGCTAAATTGTGTGTGATCTCCACCGGGACACAACTGAGTCTGCAGAAGAAAATGTGTGTGTGTGTGTGTTTTTCCCTGGCAGTCAAGGTACATATTTAAAATAGGTGCTCCTCCTATAGTTAGGATCTCTTTCTCCAAGCAGACCTGACCTATTTAGAATACCTGGGCAGCCTTTTGTTGAGTACCCTCTAATACAGTGATGGCTAACCTTTTTGTCCTCATGTGGCCACACCCATAATGCAATGCATGTGCAACCCCCCTGCTCCCCCTGCCCCCCGTATGCACGTGACCCCCACGGCCTGTTTTGGGCCTAATGGGCCTCCCTGAAGCCTCATGGGACCAAAAATGGGCCCCAGGGGGTGCACCACACCCCCTTGACCCCCCTGCACATGGGTGCACATCTCCCGCATGCACCTTTCCCACCCCGTGCGCAGCAGAGACCTGAAAATCAGCTGGCGGGCGGGCGGTTTGTGCGCATGCACAGTGGAGGTGAACTGGGCCAGCGGGTGATGTGTGCGCATGCGCAGTGGAGGTGAACTGGGTCGACGGCTCGTGTGCCGGCAGAGAGGGCTTCGCGTGCCACAGGTTCGCCATCACGGCGTCTAATATGGAGAACCAAGAATGTGAATTCTAGCTTTTGCTTTCTTGTCCGCCTTAGATCTTCATTTGACACTTTGGTTGAGTAGGCTTTTCTCATTGGCAATTTCTAGTGTAGGCAGTGCTTCTGAAAAAGGCAGCTCTATAGCAGCTCCTTTGCCTGCAGGAGGTCCCATGTTGGATATCTGACGTGACTAGCAGAGTCTGGGGCCCAAAATTCTGAAGTTGCTCTGCTGATTCTGACTTGCTGGGGCCACTGAGCTAATATAATACGAAAACTTCCTGTGTTCCCGAGGAAGATGTCAGGAATCTTTCTGACCAGGTTTCTTTTAGGCAAGTAACATTCCTGAACTTAGGCAAGCAAGGACACTGTTGAGATTTAGGGAAAAAAATATTGTCCCGTTGTCACACTTCTCTTTATTTAAGCTTGGATTTTATATTTGGCTTCTGAAGCTCGGTGAAATAGCTTTAGTGGCTCTTCTTGATAAAGCAATAATATTTATGCACCAAATCACAGAAAGCCTCATAAATTTGTGAAAGAACAGTACAATTGATATGGAGAAATGCCCTTTTTTTTACACTCCATCAAAATTTGCCTTATAAATAGAAAACCTATGCCAATATGAGTAGGCTGCAAGCTGATCTTTGAACATGTTGCTTATTGCTTTTACGGGTGCCTGTTTTATATATCCTGGAATCTCATACATTCTTTTTCTGTTTTAGACTGGACAGTGACAGTAATTAATTAGAAGGCATAGCTGCTAAAGCAGAGTATTTAAGACTGGGGAGGTTAACTCTTGCTTGCAATATTTTCATCTAATAAGGAAGAAGGAAGGTTCTTTCTTCTGGATGAGAACACTGCACATTTCTTCTGCTGTATCATTCTTGCACATTTTTATGCACTGACCCATCCGGAACAAAATTAAGGAACTGGACTGTTGGGGGGGGGGAAGTGCTGTTATGCAAACTTTTAGGCAAGAAGGAATATTGTGGAAGAGGACAAATGGCTTGTAACAAACTTTCTATTCCTAAATGGAGCCTAGCAGGAGGAGATCTCCCCTGTGGATTTATGGCTAGTTTGTAAAGGGCCTCCTTCAAATATTTATGACTAGTTTGTAAAGGGCCTCCTTCGAATATTTACTATTTCTAAGGGGAAGTTTAATGTGGGAGGAAGGAAACCAGGAAACAAAATTGTGCTTGGCCTGGTCAGGTTTTAAAGACAAAGTTGAAATCTCTGCATCTAAACTCTGCAAAGTCTGAAATGAGCCTACCACTTGTAAATAAAATTGTGGTGTTAGGGAATCTAGCAATGCAGTAATTGCTTTACAGGCAAACAATTAGTTAATCCACAGCATTTCTGGATTAAAGGTAAAGGTTCCCCTCGCACATATGGTCTAGTTGTTCCTGACTCTAGGGGGCAGTGCTAATCTCCATTTCAAAGCCGACGAGCCAGCACTGTCCGAAGACGTCTCTGTGGTCATGTGGCTGGCATGACTCAATGCCGAAGGCACACAGAACGCTGTTACCTTCCCACCAAAGGTGGTCCCTATTTTTCTACTTGCATTTTTTACGTGCTTTCGAACTGCTAGGTTGGCAGAAGCTGGGACAAGTAATGGGAGCTCACTCCGTTACGCGGCGCTAGGGATTTGAACTGCCGAACTGCTGACTTTTCTGATCTACAAGCTCAACGTCTTAGCCACTGAGCCACCACATCCCTTGAGGGTTGGTTAGTTAGTTAGTTAGTTAGTTAGTTAGTTAGTTCATTCTGGATAGGACTGGGGGGGGGGAACCCTCTATGAAACACCAGAATGCTGCTACTACCTGTCTATGTGTGGGAAATTCCTTTTTATTTCAAGTTGGGGGCCTTTCCATTCTTTGGAAATTCATACCATCTTCTTGTAATAGCCCTTTAAATCCCAATAACTAGATTTGCCTAATGTTCTAAGCCAGTGTTTCTCAATATCAGCCACTTTAAAATGTGTGGACTTCAACTCCCAGAATAGTAAGTGAATTCGGAAAGTTGAAATACATGCATCTTAAATTTTGAAGAATAAAATCTTAAAGTCTACAGTGACATGGTTGGGTCAGAAAAACTACTGCTAAATGTATACCGCAGTTTATTCTTTGACCAGATTGAGCAGGCAGGAAGAGACCAAGGAAAGATATTTCGTGGGAATGGAATTCTAATATAATAATCACATCATTTGCACAAGAGGCACCTGTTGACATCATAGTTTGTTACAGACATTGTTGGTGGGGACACTCAGATTTCTAATATGCACATCCTGCTAACTATGGTTTGTTGACCAAGCTAATTGGTGAGAAAATCCACTATGATCTATGACAGGGGTGTCCAAACTTGGCAACTTTAAGACTTGTGGACTTCAACTCCCAGAATTCCCCAGCCAGCAGAGCTGGCTGGGGAATTCTAGGAATTGAAGTCCACAAGTCTTAAAGTTGCCAAGTTTGGACACCCCTGATCTATGAAGTCAACTACAGTACAAATTAGCGAATGTGAACACAATATTCAGTTGGTTTGTGTTTGCTGGGGAATTTGGAGGTTGGAAGTCCACACATCTTAAAGTGGCTGAGATTAAGAAATACTGCTCTAAGCTGAAGCCTAAGAAGTCACTTCAATGCATATAGAAGGCTATGTGAAGTTGGTGGGCACCTTGATAGTTTGGTCCAATGTGGTACATTGAGATAAAGCGTCTTCCTGTGTTTCTGAGCAATAGACCTCGGATGACAAAACATTTCTGTTGTAACTTGGAAACACCAAGGAATAATGCTGACATCCGGCACTTGAGAGCTCCCTCAAGAAAAATAAGCTAAAAGAGGAGCAATAAAATCAGAAGGAGGCGATCCTTATTTTGACTAGGGTGGTTCTTGGAGTTTATGCCAAATAAGCTGAAGCATCTATTTCTTTGCTCTTCGGAAGGCTGCAGCAGTTCACTTGCAACCAAAGGATGGGCCCCAGCAGGATGTATTGATAGGATTTATACAGTTTATTGATCTACTCAGTCCTGAAGGAGTCTAGTGAGTGTACGAAAACATAATAACCACAATAGCAGTGTATTGTAGTTCAAAGCAGTCATGTTTACTCCTGATTAAATAATTATTTTGTAATAGCTTCTTGGCCTTTTGACTAAGGTCAAGTGTAGCATGATTCATCAACTGAATAGAGTTAAGTTCCTACAACATACTAAATCAAGAAAATGTTAAAAGAACACCAGGATTAAGATTCACCAGGCTGTGCTGTTACTGGTTAGGTAACTGATTTGGTCAGATCGTTGTCTGAATACAATCCCTGGGTAAATGAGAAGAGAGCTGCAGGGTTTTTCTGCTGTTGAGCCAAAGAACATTTTCCCCTGCAGTATTTCAGTGCTGTTTATTGATGGTCAACCTTGGACTTAGAAGGTGATGGATGAGAAAATGGAAAATCATCTCTGCAGAAGTTGGTGGAAGTCAGGAGGAGGAGGAGGAGGCCGTTAGGATGTTGAGCTGCAGGTAAACAAATGCCCACTTCCAAGCATCTCTTTGACTCCTGCTACGGTTTGTGGTTGGCTTCCTGCCTGGCATTTTGGTAGACTGGCAAAATACGGTCTTTTATGCTAGCTGGTGGAAGGCAGAGTGGAGAAAAGCATGGGGAGAAATCAAGGAAGGAAATCTAACTATGCTTGGATGGAGGGGTATTCAGTTAAGGTAAAGGTTCCCCTCGCACATATGTGCTAGTCGTTCCCAGCTCTAGGGGGCAGTGCTCATCTCCGTTTCAAAGCTGAAGAACCTACGCTGTCCAAAGTCATCTCCATTGTCATGTGGCTGGCATGACTAAATGCTGAAGGCACACAGAACGCTGTTACCTTCCCATCAAAGGTGGTCCCTATTTTTCTACTTGCCTTTTTACATGCTTTCGAACTGCTAGGTTGGGAAAAGCTGGGACAAGTAACGGGAGCTCACTCACACGGTACTAGGGATTCGAACCACCGAACTGACGACCTTTCTGATCGACAAGCTCAGCGTCTTAGCCATTGAGCCACTTTTTAGTATTCACTTACCCCCTATTTAATTCCAGGTATATGTACTATGGCTGCACTGTACAGACATAAAGTGGTTTCTGCAGAGAAGGTTGGTTGGTTAAATTAAGTCTGTATTGAGTCAAGCTTGACTCCTAGTTGCTTCAGGACATGTCTTTGCAGCTCTCTTGGAAATACTAGGAAAAAATGGTTCGTTTTTGCCTTATTTTGGGATGGTTTTTTTCAAGTCCCCTGGCCAGCCTCCTATCCAAATGTTCACCAGCTCTAATTCTATTTACCTTTTGGAGAAGATCAGTCAGAGTTGTCTAAAGCTGCAGCTGCTGGTGGTTGATGAACTGACACTTGCAAATGATGATACTAGTTTTATTCTTAACTTACTGCACTTGTAAACTTCAAAGCAGATGGGAGGATTTCAGTGAAACCTTAGGCAAGACTACTGTTGAAATATCGAGCTAGTGAGATGGGCAGCATATACATTTTATAAATAAGGTACCTAATTTTAGGATCATGAAGTCTATTTTTAATTAATTAAACTTCAAAGTTGTTTTCAACCGTCAAAGGCCATTTCAAAGGGGATGGAATATTGAGATCCAATTGGGGTTAACTGTAGGAGTGATGACTTCCTAGGAATGTGTCTTTGTTGTCTTGTATTTTTGTGTTCGTGTTATATTTTTGATATGGTCAAATGACTAAATCAATAAAGTTTTTTAAAATAATTATTAATTAAACTGAATATGCTTTCTTAGTTGTGATTCCGGTCCAGTCTCTGCATACATATGCTGGCCTAAGTCACATTTTGGTTTAACCATTATCATTGGTAGGGCACTTTGGATAGAATAGAATAGAATAGAAAATAGAATAGAATAGAGTAGAATGGAACAGCATTTCATAGCACAACATAGTACAGCACAGCATAGATTAGCAAAGCATAGTATAGCATATTAGGGGACTGGAGACTAAAACATATGAAGAACGATTGCAGGAATTGGGTATGTTTAGCTTAAGAGAAAGAAGGACTAGGGGAGACATGATAGCATTGTTCCAATATCTCAGGGGCTGCCACAAAGAAGGGGGAGTCAAACTATTCTCTAAGGCACCTGAGGGTAGAACAAGGAGCAATGGGTGGAAACTAATCAAGGAGAGAAGCAACTTAGAACTGAGGAGAAATTTCCTGACAGTTAGAACAATTAATCAGTGGAACAGCTTGCCTCCAGAAGTTGTGAATGCCCCAACACTGGAAGTCTTTCAGAAGATGTTGGATAGCTATTTGTCTGAAACGGTATAGGGTTTCCTGCCTAGGCAGGGGGTTGGACTAGAAGACCTCCAAGGTCCCTTCCAACTCTACTATTGTATTATTGTATATATTAAAATAGCATAACATAGCATAGCATAGCAGATTAGAGAAGAGCTATAGAGTTCTGTGGGATAAAATCTGCATGCAGAAGTCCTGGCATATTTTTTCATGCTATCTAAGATAGTATGATGAAGGGGCTTTTTTCCCCTCCCAGGAAAACTTGAAATGGATAGAATAAAGTTGCTGTTGTTTTTTTAATCCCATGCCACAATAAAACGGTTCCTTCTCAACTGCTTCTGGTATAATGTGAAGTTCTAAAGTAGACCTCTCCCTCTCCCTCTCCCCCTCCGTCCGCCCTCCCCCCTCTCTTTCTTTCTTGTGAGGATAGATAAATTTATTTCCAATTCATATTAGTTTTCTTCCCGTTTACTTCAGCTACAAATGTTCAATTCTCAAGAAAATATATCTCTGTACAGGAGTTACTTTTTTTTTCTCAGAATGCAAATTTAGCCCATACACAGTATTTACTGGAGAACACCCTTTTCTGTGCATCTTGGCTTGTTTTTAAAGTTTATCACGCAGGATTTGGAGATGTGTGTTTTAATCTGCTCATTGACTTTAGTGGTGCAAATTAAATTGTCTTACTCCAAATTGCAGCACTCAAGGTGACATTCTCAAACATCTGTAGCAGCTGGTAGGGAAAAGCCTTGATAATACTGTATATAATAGAGGTGTAGAGAGCACAACTGTGATTCCAGGTGCTGGAAATGCCCCTGTATTATTCTGTACAATATTGGTGGGTGAGCAGACAACAATAGCTGGAAGTTTCAATTTTAGGTCGACCAAAATGGATAATTATTTAGGAGTCATTTTCAGCCTTAGCTCAGTGATCTCAATTGCAGCATGCAGACTAACAATTTAGTTCTACTATATTTCAGTTGTCTCCCAAATAAATATATGGGTTGCTAAAATTGATTATTGGATGCATGCACACTGCTTCCTCCTACTAACCATGAGGTAAGCTCAGAAATGAAGATTTGGTCCACATTTCCAATTCACTGCCTGCACTTCTGTGTCTGGTTGTTTAACTAGCACTCTATCTAAAACTACAGTAATTGACGGGCAGTTCCAGACCAGTTCAAAATTACAGGGCACTCTTGAGCTGATTACAGCATATTTTTTTCTCTGACTCCTGCTCCACATTCACAAATGAGCTGTTGTGTGTCTCCCAAACACCTTACATTTTGCTTATTTTCTGAAGGAAGGGATGAGGCATCATTATTTGAATGAAACTGTGTTTGAATCAACACTTTTTTAAAAAACAACATGCGTTCCTCCGATACGGTACTCTATGGTTAGGAACGTTTAAGTCAAACTGATTTTGTGTGTGTGTGTGTGTGTGTGTGTGTGTGTGTGTGTTATGTCAAAGCACCCGGTGTGCCCAAATAATTCAGCTCCTCCTATATTTGGGGATACCGGGTGCTTTGACATAACACTTAATTATTTCCTCGGCTCAGCTGATAAGGGAGGAGAGCTTGTGGCTTAGAGGCTAATACAACAGCCTTACATGTAAAACAGCCCAGGTTCAAATCCCAGGAAGAATATATGCTGGTCTTGTTGTATTTGGGTCTTTTCCCGTGTAAGATTGAGATTGTATTGGTAACGTTTCGGCGAGGTCTCACTCGCCATCTTCAGGCTGGTGTTTTCAGCTTCGCGTTTGTGTGAGTAAAGTGTGGTTGGAGCTGCCGTCTTTCTATAAATCTTGGTGGGAGCGTGTGGAGTGCTGGCTTTGTTTCAGTAAGTGGATTGATTGGTTGTGTAGTTGTATCATGATTGGTAGATTGGTGCCGATTGGTGCTGGCTGTGTGTCCGTTGTTGTTTTGTGTTGTAATGGCCTGGTGGTGGGTGGGACTCGTTTGTTGACTAGGGCTGGTTTCCAGATGTCTGGTAGGTGGGAGTTATTGTCATGTTTATTCATGTTGTGGGGGTGTTTCTCTATTTCGATAGCTTCCATAATTATTCTCTTGTTGAATTGTTCAGTTTTGAGAGAATAATTATGGAAGCTATCAAAATAGAGAAACACCACATATATTCCTCTTGGCTTCCGGGTGCTTGCTAACAAATGATGTTTTGAAATAACCATCAGATCATTAGTATTTCTTATATTATTACTAACATGCTCCAGTGCTAAGGAGTTTAGACATTCTACTCCCCCTCCCCTCCTGAAAAACGCTCTGATGTTAAAAAGTTAGACTGAGGGAGAGAAGGGGGATGAGATAGGAGAAGCCTTTGTGGGGCAAGCCTGAGGGAGAGAAAGAGATAGGAGAAGAGAGGTTTCTGTGGGGCAAGCGTGAGGGAGGGAAGGGGAAAGGAGAGAATGATCATAACTACTCATTACTTTTCAAGCTGTGTCAATTTATCAAACCCGATCATATAGTTTCATAGCGGAGCAGAGGTGTCCAACTAGTTACTATATATGTGGTCCAAGTTAATTAGAGATTAATCAGATTACAAGCTACAACAGGTTACAAATGCCTTTTCTCCTAGCTCTTGTACTAACGTATTTTGTACATTTAGCTTTATTTTCAGGAACATTTTATTTCCAGATTAATAAGGAAAAGCTCTCCTGCTGACTCCAATTGGCTACAGAAATCAGAGTGAAAGCTCAAGAATACTCAGTATAAAGTGTTAAAAAAAGGAAAGGGCATTATGTTGCTTGGGGTGGGAAGCAAAATACAATCATTTCCAAGCAGAGACGAAGGAAATTGCCTGTCCCTTGAAACCCAGGTTGACTTAGGAAAAACTTGACCCATGCATATTGCTTAATATTTGAACAGAAATAAGTGTTTTAAAAAGAAATCCTTCCCTCAGTCTTGATTGACCATAGCAAAGTCAGGCATGGGTCAGTGATGGGATTCAAATAATTTAACAACCGGTTCTCTGCCCTAACAATTTCTTCCAACAACCAGTTCACCAAACTGCTCAGAAAGTTAACAATCGGTTCTCCCAAAGTGGTGCGAACTGGCTGAATCCCACCACTGGCCTGCATGTTGTATAACCAAAATAGTTCCTGTCAAGTTACATACAGGTGATGCTCAGCTTATATAACAATGTTGTAGCCACCATTAGAAGTTACAAGTGCGCTTAAAAAAATGAGTTACGATCATAGCAGCATCCCCATGGTTAAGGGATCAAAATTGCAGTGTATCACTGAAGGAGAATATTTGTATCTCAGGGTTGAAATGAGGGGTCCTTAGGGGGGCTCTCTGAGCTTGTAATTGATTTTCTAGTTGAAAATAGCAATTCTATGATGTCACAAAGGAAAAGTATATAGGCGTATATTCACTTGGTTGGGCAGCCATTGGTTCAGGGGTTGGGAATCATATCTGATAACACTCTCTTCTTTGCCATAGTCCAGGGGTATCAAACTCATGGCCCGCAGGCCACATCCAGCCCCGTGGTGTGGTCAGATCCAGCCCGCGGGGCTGTCCTTGTCCAGCCAGTGTGAAGAGGAAAGATCAGGCCAGTGTAGCTTCAGCCTGGCCTACCCAGTGCAAAGAGGAAACATGCCAGCAGTTTGGGGAGTGGCATCAAGCTGGCCATGCCCACCCAGTCAGACACACATGCCCTGCCCCGCAAGGTCAACCAAACCCCTGATGCAGCCCTCAATGAAATTGAGTCTGTAGTTCATAACGAGTAATGAGTTTTTCTCCACTTTTTTGGGTTTTGTATCTCTTTTTCTTTATATCTTTTTCTTTATATCAGCGTCAAATATTGAAATGCAAGCTAACATTAATGGAAAGGAGAAGGGAATGAAAATAAATAAATTAAAAGTGAGAAAAAGTATAGATCAAAAATATATAACAGGAAAGATCTCCAACTTCCTTTTAGAACCGGGTTAAAACAGTACAACCACCTCTCTCTCTCTCTCTAAATTGAATGTCAATCCATAAAATACCTTAAAATACTAATAATCTTCTTTAAAAAACCCTCCAATATTCATGAAATATTCTTCCCTTATTTTTACCTACAATGTGGTAAATTAGCAATATAAATAACCTTATATTTAAAAAGCTACAATATTTTTCTAGTTCAATCTACTGTAATCCTTGTTTATGCGCCTCTTGAGTTCGTGACTGAACTGTCTCATATAGGCTGACCCAGAAAATACCAGGTCTTTGTGGAGGGTGAGATTGCCTTTATATAATTTCGGCAAACAAGATTAACTGTAGAACAATCTTGACTTATTATTTTGCAATTGTTCTCGACAAGGGTAACAGTTTGCTGATTCCTCTTTGCAGGCAGGTGGGCGGGTAGATCGGCTAGTCCAGGGGTCAGCAACCTTAAACACTCAAAGAGCCACAAAGATCCTAACTGGAAGCCCCCTTCCCATTCAATTCTGAAGCCGACCAGAAGTCTGGTTCCCCCACCAGAGTCTCCTCCTAGCACGGCATCCTTTTTCCTCTACCTGTCCTAATCAAAAGCTCTCTCAACTGTGGAGCTGATAGGGAGCCGCAGCAGAGGGATGATAGAGCCACTTGCGGCTCCAGGTTGCTGACCACTGGGCTAATCCCAGTTTCAAAAATCTTATTGGCATGGGGTTTTTTTTGTAAAAAGTTTTTATTGGTTTTAAAACATTTATAGGGAAAAGGTAATAGGGTACATAGAAAATTTTAGTAGCTCCCATGTTAGCAGTAGAAATCCCCCCAAATCTCGCACTTTTACAATTTTAAGGATAACATGTAAAGGATAGCATAAACAGAATTCTTACTTTATATCAACAACATGTTCAATCATCTCTTTCTTTGTCACTTTCTAATATATCAACAATTACAATAATATTTCAGATATATTTATTTTTGTGACCTGAGCCTTTTCGATATTGCTCCCTCCTCCCTGCCCCCGGGTGGAGCCGTGGCCTCCCCCCTCCCCATATTTTGTACATTGCTGCCTTTTCCCCCACCTCCGCTATCTTTATCCTCTCTTGGAACATTATAAATTCTGGCATATGCTGAATTAGTTCTATAGACCAGGTCCATATCCCACCACATCTGCTCTTCATTTCTCTTAAGGTATTCTACTAAAATTGTGCTCATAATATCTTTAAGATCTTCATTTTCTGTCTCTGTAGATTCTGGAACCTGAGAAAAAAAGACATGGTTTTTTAAGCCAGGAGTATCCAACCTTGGCAGCTTTAAGACTTCTAGACTTCAACCTCCAGAATTCCCCAGTTAGCATGCATTTAGATTGCCTCAAGGTCATGCAACAAATCTTCTTAATAAATCAGTTCATCACACTGGATTAAAAATAATAGCTAAGGAAGGTTTCCTGTTTTAGTATTTATTTTGATTGGACCTGAATCTTTTTGGGTTTAATTTCAAAGAAGAGAGGTGGGTTCTAAGCTGGCAAGAGGGTGACACAAGTTCCTCCCTATCCACATTTTCGATTTCATGATGTTATCTACCTCTTTTCTGTCCCCTTTCAAGGACAGTCATTGAAAGAATGATGTGAATATAACTGTCCCACAATGGAATTACATGCAGAGTGGAAAAACACATTTGGATTTAATTAGAATAGAATAACAGAGTTGGAAGGGACCTTGGAGTCCCTACGGGGAATAGAATAGAATAGAATAGAATAAATTTAATTTGTTAGCCGCTCCCTCTCCAAAAGGACTCGGGGCGGCGTACAATAAAAGGGGAGAGGGGGCGCTCTATAAATTCAATAAACCGTAAACCTTCTAGTCCAACCGCCCTGCTTAGGCAGGAAACCCTACACCACTTCAGACAAATGGTTATCCTATCTCTTCTTTAAAAATTCCAGTGTTGGAGCATTCACAACCTCTGGAGGCAAGTTGTTCCACTGATTAATTGTTCTGTCAGGAAATTTCTCCTTAGTTCTGAATTGCTTCCTTCCTTGATTAGTTTCCACCCATTGCTTCTTGTCCTGCCCCCAGGTGCTTTGGACAATAGCTTGACTCCTCTTCTTTGTGGCAACCCCTCAAATATGGGAACACTGCTGTCACTGCTATATTTATGGGAGTTGAAATCCACAAGTCTTTAAGTTGCCATGGTTGGACGACCCTGTGTTATAGGAGGGCTCAATAGCTCCATCTCATACAGGCACGTTTAGTCAATATGCTATTTTTGTAACGTGGGATAATTGTACTGTATTACAGAAACGTCACTGCTTCCATCAGCCTATTTCTTGTAATGATATCCTGGCTTTTGATTGCTCTCTGAGGACCGGTGCTCAACACGATGAAATCTTGGAGTCATAATCGGCCTGGGAGTAGAGATACATTTCTTACCTGTCCTATTGTTATTATCCCATTTTTCCTTCGTGAAATAATTCACTTACACGTTTTCTGTTGCTCTTAAATTTTTTGCTGGATTTTAACGTGGCTCAAACGATGGTTGCTTATCTGTAATGACTTAGCTTTCCTCTCTTCTAGATGAGGGTCTTGAACAAAACCTTGGTTTGTGCTTCTTTGTTTCCCCCTTTCCTTCGAGATCATTAATACATCAAAAGTCAAACCCGGGCAAAAAGATGTGTGACAATGTAGGTGAGGAATCCTTTTTTTATCAGTTCATTTGCAAACCTTATTTCAAGTAATTTGCTTTGTTGAGTTCTAAAATATACTTTTTTGCATGTGGGAGAAAAGGAAAAATAAGTTCAAATATGTTTTCCTGCTCGGTGCAACATATTGTGGGACTGTTACTCTCATATCATTCCTTCTATTACTGTCATGGGATCAAAAAAAAAAAAGATATATGACATTATGAAATGGAAAATTTAGATAGGGAGGAAATTGTCTTATTCTCTTATCACTTCTTATCACCCACAGCTCTTCTTTGAAACTAAATCCAGGGAGATTCAGGACCAATGAAAATGAATAATAAAGCAGGAAACCTTTCCTAGTTATTTTTTTTAATCCAGGGTTATGAACTGGCTTATTAAGAAAATTTGTTGCATTAGCCTGAAGCAATCTAACTGGACATGATTTTTCTTTTATAAAATGTGAAAGATGTTTCAGTCTGCTTTAATGAATATCATTAATGGATACAGGGTGTATCTGGAATCAATTAATAGTAAAATAGCATTCCCCCCTCTTGGTTGGGCATTTCTTCAAGGACAGAATACTGTAAGAGATTTTCCATTTCATACAGCATTCATAGCATCATAAAATCAGAGTTGGAAGGGACCTTGGAGGTCTTCTAGGCCAACCCCCTGCTCAAGGCAAGAATCATTATTCCATCCAATAGTTGTCCAATCTTTTGAAAACCTCTGGTGATGTAGCACCAACCACCTCAGGAGGCAAGCCATTCTTTCCAACAATGTTGCAGATTCTCCTAGCTGAAATCCACTTAGAAAGATAATCGAAACTTATTTCAAGTTTCTGATACCATCATAGTGGAGAGCAACAAAACAAATAGCTACATGGAACATGCAACACTGTCTGCGTAAAACTTTCTTAATCCAAAATGTAGCACTGTGTTCTTCCAAAGTTAACTGCACTTATTCTGCTCTTTAATTGCCAAAGGTCTTTTTTCACTTGTATACATTCCATTGTTCGTGCTATGTGTCTAACCCAACAGTTTGCATATAACCCCAGTTAGGTATGAGTAAATGAGCTGAAGCTGGAAGCTACCAAACAGCAATTTTCTTCTAAAGTAACATCCACCCTCCCCTCGAGTTATGTTCAGTTATTTCACCAGCATACTGAATCAGGGTAATTTTAAGATATATCAAGTGCTCCTTGACAGTTACCAAGTTATAAAAGAGACTGCAGTGTTGTAATGTATTTTTGGTGTCTATGTTTTAAAGACGTATGCAAGGAAACAATACTAAACTGAGTGTTTCAGCAGGAAACCTTACATTTAGGGGAATTTGTCAAGATGGTCACTAGTGAAGGAAGAACTGAAAATGACAAAGAACATCCTGTCCTACCAAAAAAGTGGATGCTGTAGCAAATTTTAAACTAGGGAATATATCGGTTTGCCAGCATCATGTTACATTTTAGTGCTATTCCTGCAGAGGTAGACAGCATCTGAAAAACCTGCGTTATCTAATTTCCCATGTACCATGTTTTTATGAAAAAATGATGGATGCAATTACAGACTGGAAAGAGTGCTGGAAAAGGGTTGAAAGCTTGTTATTGAGGTATATCACTAAATTCACACTGCCTTTGCTTGCAGTTTTGATCAACCGTCAGCTTGTTGCCCTGTCTAGCGGTAGACAAATTGTGGCTCATCTTAACCATAATTACTGGAAATGAAAGACTAAGAAGAGCTTTGGTGGAGAATGCAAAATGTTTGTCTAGATTAGCCTTTTCTAACCCAGTAGCTGATGAGTTGCAGTCCAGAAGCCTGCAAGGACTTGACGTTTTCTGCAGTTCTCTCTCATGTACCTGGGTTTAGGCCAAATGTCTATGGAGATTCTCAATCATCCAGGTCATGGTTGTTCCAAGGGTGCTTTTTTCAACTGGACTTTCTTGGGGTTTTTTCTCTTTGAAAACATAAACTTCTTCCGTTCTAATTTCTCATCCAAGAAGCTTCCTCAGTTCTAACTTCTCATCCAAGAAGATTCCTCAGTTCTAACTTCTCATCCAAGAAGCTTCCTCAATTCTAACTTCTCTTCCAAAAAGCTTTTTCAGTTTTAATTTCTCATCCAAAAATCTTCAATTACAACTGAAGAAGCTTGTTGGAGGAGAACCAAAATATTTTCAAAGAAGGAAAAATAACCCAAGAAAGTTCAGCTGCCTTTTGAAAAAAGCTTCCTTGGGACTGGGTTTAGGCATTCGGATTATGTCAACAGTCCTGAGATGGGGTGGGTTGGGGTGGGTCATAAGGGAATGGCAATCTGATGAGGTGTCTCCATGTTTTCATATCTGGTGCCCTTTCTTAATCTTTTCCATAATAACATTATTATTTTTTAAAAAATGAATGTTTTTAAATCGCTTTTTTACAGTCTGTTTATATGCTGCCCAGAATTGCATTACATGAGATGGACAGCCTTAAAAAAATAACAAATGGATAAATACATTTAGTTAATGGCCATTAGTGCATTTGAGGGCAGCAAATTCCATTATTTAAATATGCATACTGTAGTAGGATAAAACCACCGTGAAGGCAAAACCTAGGCAATTCAGTTGATCTAGAAGAGGGGTCTCTAAACTTGGGAAGTTTAAGACTAGTGGACCTCAACTCTTAGCATGGGTGACTAAGGAATTCTCGGAGTTGAAGTCTACAAGTATTAAGCTTGCCAAGTTTGGAAACCCCTGATCTAGCAACTAAATGGGATTGGTTATCTCTTGTAAGTGGACCTCAACTCTTAGCATGGGTGACTAAGGAATTCTCGGAGTTGAAGTCTACAAGTATTAAGCTTGCCAAGTTTGGAAACCCCTGATTTAGCAACTAAATAGGATTGGTTATCTCTTGCAAGGGGAACACCATGAATGTTTTATGGTTGTAGGCTAGTTTGGGTTATCAAAAAAAGCATTTGGGAGAAATAGCGGTAAATCCGTTTCAGCATCTGCCAAGAAAGTAACATAGTTATCAAGAGTTGAACTCAATTCTAAACCAACTTTACTTGCTTCTTTCTTTATTCTTTAAGTTCTTTAGTCTTTAATTCTTTATTCTTTAAAAAGAATATTAATTTACTTTATTCCTTTATACTTGAAAATGCCATATGGAATGGGCACAGGATTTACAGGGGTGGGATGCTGGGGGTTCGCACGGGTTCAGGAGATCTTTTAGCTAGGATTCTGTCTAGTTCAGTGAACCCCCAAATTCCACCCCTGGCTGGCTACTCCAACCCTGCCCCTCTCACCCTGCCCTGCCCCTTCCAGGAGGTCTCCACACGGCCCATTCATCATGCCACATAAATGCAGGGCTTGCGCAGAGGCTCGGGAAGAGGGGAGGGGAGAATGGGCCTACTGGAGGTCCCGGAAGCCTGGAAACGGACCTGTCTCCGGCCTCCAGAGTATCTCCAGAGCCAGGAGAGGCAGTTTCCGGCCTCCCAGAGGCTTGAGGAAAGCCTCCGGAGGCTGGGGAGGGTGAAAAATGGGCCTACCGGAAGTTCCGGAAACCGCCCATCTCATCCCGCTGTGGTGCAGGAGGCTGACTAGGCCACGCCCACCATGGCCACGCCCACCCATCAAGGGGCAGCGAACCCATTGCAGCAATTTTTGAAGTCCACCCCTGCACAGGAAGAAGTTCTCATAGCAAAGTAGGTCTACAGTTAAAGAAAATATGAAATTCTACATAGTGACTCTCAAATGAAGTTTTCACTACAGGCTTCTAGTCTAAAAGCAGATAAGGACTACAGGTGCTTTTTCTTTTTTAGAAGAATTCAACCAGCTCTGTAACAAACAAGTTTGCGAATGTAGACATTATAAATATTAAGATGTATATCGGTGTATTGTCGTCATTCTATCAGTTGGGTATGTTTCACTATTGTGGAAAAACTTTGTGCACATTTATCTTGCCTGATAGCTTCATGAATGGTTTGAATGTACTGAGGGAAAATATTTTTTTAAAAGAAGAAAAGTAAATGGGAATAAAGAATGAATTGAAGGAGCTGGTTTGTAAACACCTATAATTCTTTGTCTCCCTGAGGTTTAATTTGTTTAAGGTGAAAGTTGAAATCCCTTCAGAATTGAGGGAGGCCTGGTTGTGAAAAGATCCAGACATTACACTGTAAATCTTACAGTGTTTTATTTTTCTTATTTTCTGTGCTTTTCTTACCAAGAAGGACATACATATATACCTGACTCCCAGTGCCAGTAATTAAAAGGAAAAACTTTTGTAAAGGTTTTGAATTTTTTAAAAATCAGATATGTTTGCAAATCTAGTAACCTAGGATAAATTAATGATTATGTTTCTTTCATGCATTGCGGTTTTTGCTTTTGGAAAAAAGATATCGATTAATTGCTGCATCCTGTAAAAATCGACACCAGGTTCCACAATTCCTTTTTTATTTGCTTACTCCTTTACTTTTGCATTTTGCAAACTCAATTCCATTATCTTCATCTCATTTTTCAACAGTTGGTTTTAATACTTGTCTTTTTTTTAAAAAACAAACACGTTTTTTAAATACCATCAAGTCCATAATAAACAGAAACCGCTTATTAAACCCAATCCTAGTTTCATTTATTCATTTACATTTAATGTTCTGCTCCGCTGTCATATATAGACCATAGGGTCAGAATCTGAGGGTCAATTGACAAAATGGGAATGACACTAGAAAAAAATTAAACAAGGTCTATATGTCAATTCCAACAAAGAAGAGACCCAAAGGATCTTTGGTGTTAAGAAGTTAAGAAAGGCCTCCCGAAGTCTCATCTCAAGGTGAAGGTTATGGGAGAATAAACCCAGATTGTGTTTGTTTGTTTATTTATTTACTAGCTGATAACCCGGTGTACCTGGGTATTTATTTGTCCCAACCCGCCTTCCATGAACGTCGCCGCAATTTCTAATGTTGGATTTTCCCCCTTACCAGAGGGAGCCCCCTTGTGGAGTACTGTGAAGACGTTATCATGACAACTCCACTGCGCTGTACAGTAGGAGCCATTTCACGGAAGAAGCCATTTGAAGGCACAACAGGCTGTATCTTAACAGAACACACACACACAATACCCCCACAGTATTTTTCTCCAGAGAGTAAGTCATCTGTGTACCAAGTTTGGTTGAAATTGCTGAAGGCGTTTCAGAGTTATGCTGGAACATACACATACACAGCCATATATATATATGTATGTATGTATGTATGTATGTATGTATATGTATATGTATATGTATATGTATATGTATATGTATATGTATATGTATATGTATATGTATATGTGTGTATATATTTATGTATTTGTGTTACAACCCCTGATATGACTTTATTTATCAGTACAATTACAACACACACACACACACACACACACACATATATATTTATACGCACACACACACACACATACACATACATACATGTATGTATGTATGTATGTATATATATATATACACACACACACATACACATACATACATACATACATACATACATACATACATACATACATACATATATATATATATATATATATATATATATATATACATTTATATAGTTGCCCAACTTTCAACTAACTCGTGAGCATTTCTTTTGCAAATCTTGATTTTCAGGAAATCAGTGATAATATCCGCCTGATTTAGAGAGACAGTATATCCTGCTTTTTTATGCAGTGAGTTAAGTTAGATAATTTAAGATCTTTGGAGTGAAGGAGAATATTTAGATGTAATGTAATGTTTAGATGTATTCATGTATTTCACATACAGGTAGTCCTTGACTTATAACAGTTGGCTTAGTGATTGTTCAAAGTTACAACACCACCGAAAAAAGTGACATGATCGATTTTCACACTTACAATCAATGCAGCATCTCTAGGGTCATGTGATCAAAATTCACATGTTTGGCAACTGGTTCATACTTATGACGGTTGCCGTGTGATCCCCTTTTCCCCTGACAAGCAAAGGGGACTTTGCAAAGGGGACTTTGCAAAGGGGACAAGCAGAGTCAGTGGGGAAGCCAGATTCACTTACCAGGTTACTAACTAAACAACTTTACTAAATCATTTAACAGCTGTGGCAAGGAAAGTTGTAAAATGGAGCAAAATCCACTTAACAACTGTCTTGCTTAACAACATAAATTTTGGGCTCCATTGTGGTCGTAAGTAGAGAACAATCTGTACTTCAAATGTGATAAATCAAAACCAAAAAATGGGCACATATTACCATATGTGGTGGACTTGTGTAAAAGCAAAAAAAGTTTAGGCAAAAATACATAAGTGGTTAAAAAAAGATGATAAGAAAACGTAGATTTTAAACCTGAAATTTTTCTATTAGGTATAGCACCAGAAAAATTTGATAAACAAAATATATATTTAATCTTGCATGTACTAACAGCAGCGAGGATTATATTTGCACAATATTCAAAAAATGAAGAAATACCACAAGATGAAGAGATAATTAAGAAGATACTGGATTGTGCAGAAATGTACAGACTCACATTAAAGATTAAACAGAAAGAAGATAGAAAATATTATCAAACATGGAACTTATTCTACCAGTGGTTGGAAAAAAAGGGATGGAGATTACAAACACAATCTGTACTGCTAAGCAAATGAAATAACCCAGACAACATGATGTTTATTAAGCACTAACAAAATGTAAACAATAGAAAATTTATAAAACTTTATTTTAAAAACATGTGATAAATCAATTGGGCTGCATTTGGTAAAGCCTGTTTTGTCCTGCCAGCAGCCAACAGAGCTGGCAGCAGATTCGGACAGTGAGGAGGTTGGGGAGGAACTTGGGCCAGTCCTGGAGTCTGGGGAAGGTTCTGATGAGGGCTCTGTGTTGGAGGCAGAGAGGGGGCCAGAGCCGTATGCCAGTTATCAGCTGCCTTCAGAGTCGGACATCAGTGGGGCAGAAGAGCAGCTGGAGCCTGTTCCCAGTGTGCGCATGCGCAGAGTTGCCAGATGAAGGGAACAGCTAAAGAACAGGGATCTACTTGAGAGTAAGACCATAGGAATGAATGGCCCCTCCCAGAGGAAATAAAAGAGGAGCGAAACGGGAGTGGAGTTTGCAGGAGACAATGAGTTCGCTTAATTGATTCCTGACTTTCCGAAACTCCTTGCCAAGTTTTGCAGATATCGGCCTGGCAGCTCTCCAAGCCAGATAAGGTCTGTGACTGTAAACCCTCCCTTGAAAGACTTTGTTGAATGTGAATGAGGAGAATTCACAGTAAATTAATAAAAGGTTTTTTTTTTTTTGTCGGGACAAGAAGTTTGCTTCATGCTCTTGGGAAGCCTCGGTCAGAACAAAGCCCTTCTGTTCTGTATGCTGTGTAACGCCCAATGTCTTTCCTGATGCACCACATCCTACAGAACCAGGTATCACTAGTAAGAAACTACTGGAAAGAAACTTTACCCTACAGGTTGTTGGCTGTCAGCCATTCATTATTCTTAAAATGGAATGCAAAAAATTTGCCCAAGGATAAGATAGTATCGAGAGCAAGTTTGGTCTAATGATTAAGTAAGGCTAGAAACCGAGAGACAGTGAGTTTTAGTCCCGCCTTAGGCAGGGAGCCATCTGGTTGACCTTGGGCCAGTTGCTCTCAGCTGTAGAAAGAAGATGCCAAGGGCACACCACTTCTGAAAAACCTTCCCAAGAAAACTGGAGAGACAAGCCCAGGCAGATGCCAGGAGAGTCAAAGACTGACTTAAAGACAAGCAAACAAAAAATAAATAGTGTCAGGGACACTGGTTCTATCATTCCTCTGGGTTGGATTTTGTTAACAGTGATGTTTAATTGCATAATATGTGTGTCTGGCAGCATCGAAGCAGCTCAGGAAAAAGAGACAGTTTTAAAAGCCTCCTTTCTTTCTTAGATTTACCGGTAGCCACTTTGCGAGGGGCAAAGTCTGTTCTCCCCTTTTAAGAATTCTGTACATATCATAATTAACCAAAGTTCAGTTATCCTGGGTGGAAAGTGCTGTTTTGTATAGGTACTGTTTGTGTAGCATGGCAGGGAAGTGACAGTTGAAAAGATCTGAAATGAAGGCTATACCAGATTACCTTGGTTTGGGGTGTGTGAAACAAGTTTGTAATCAGATGTAAAGTGAATAATGATCTCTTCACGCTGTTCAAACATCTTTCAATTAGGAACATGGAACGACAATGGTTTAAACCATTATAGCAGTTATATTGTGTTTATGGTGTTCGACAAATGGTGGGTTTCACATTTTGTTACCACCGGTTCGCCATTTGCATGCCCGACCACTTCACTCCTTCCTCACATGCTCCCGGCCTTCCGCGCATGTGCTTTGTTTCATGCACACCTTCAGCACATGCACCTGGCCTCAAAAACGTGCCTAAATAGGACAGCATAGAGCCGGGGGAGGCTGTTTTCCACCTGTGATTTCCGCTACTGGTTCTGGCGAACCGGTCTGAACCGGCTGAATACCAACTCTGATAATAGGCTCATAATAGCCTTAAACTTCAATTCAGTAAGCCTCTTTTGTTTGTGGATTTGTCAAATGCAGCGTTTTGGGTCCCACTATTTGTTTATCTAGCCTGGCAATGTGTCTCCAACTGGCAGCTGATTCAGAGGTGGTATTCAGCAGGTTCTGACCAGTTGTGGAGAACCGGTAGCAGAAATTTTGAGTTGTTCGGAGAACCGGTAAAGACCACCTCTGACTGGCCCCGCCTCCATCTATTCTCTGCCTCCCGAGTCCCAGCTGATTGGGAGGGAATGGAGATTTTGCAGTATCCTTCTCCTGCCACGCCCACCAAGCCATGCCACACCTACCAAGCCATGCCACACCCACCAAGTCACGCCCACAGAACTAGTAGTAAAAACTTCTGAATCCCACCACTGAGCTGATTGTCAGAATTTCACAATTTCACACAGAAATTTAGTATAGAAATAGTAATTTAGACTTAAAATGAAGAAGCATCTGGCACATACATCTTCCCTTTGCCTTTCCTTTTCACTACTGACTTTTGTTTTTCCAAGCATGGTGACTTTAAGATGAGTGGACGTCAACTCCCAGAATTCCCCAGCCAGCATTCAGTTCTGGAAGTTGAAGTCGACACATCTTAAAACTGCCAAACTTGAAAAAAACACTGCACTAGAGTTTGATCCCTCTCTTCTTTTCCCAGAGAAATTATTATAAAAGAGGAGCGTAACTCAATCACAGACATGTGTTTTGAATGCCAAAACATTTCATGTCCAGGCCCTCAATTATTTTTAACTAGAAACTGGCCAGCACAGAAGCAACTATTCTGCTGGGTATTTTTTGTTAACTAACCCTTATTTGCTCCCAGTGGCAGAATCCTTATACAAAATATTAAGAGTTATGTCCAAAACATTTTGAAGGATCCCAAGTTGCATGCGGTACAGTACAGCTGCTGTGAGAGTAGGCAGTGAGAAATGCATTGTTAAAGAGGGTCATTCTGGACCAAATGGAGAAATAGCATCACCTGATCTCAGACAAACCTCCTCTGTCCCTCCCAAGCCCAAAAATAATATTAGGATTATACATGCTTTGAAAATAATTCTGAACAAGTGCTTCAGAAATTATTCTTCTGAGTCATTATTTTTGAAGCGCACCCAGCTCTAAAAAGCACTCCCTTTTATATCAACTATTTACGAGTGACTGTGGTTTTCCATCAAAAGCCAACTCCCAGCTCTCTCTACACCAGAGGTCAGCAACCCATGGCTCCGGAGCCACATGTGGCTCTATCATCCCTCTGCTGCGGCTCCCTGTCACCGGTCGGCTCTACAGTTGATAGGGCTTTCGGTTAGGACAGGTAGAGGGAAAAGGATGCCGTGCTAGGAGGAGACTCTATGGTGGGGGAAACCAGATTTCCAGTCAGCTCCAGAATTGAATGGGAGGGGCTTCCATTTAGGACCTTTGTGGCTCTTTGAGTGTTTAACGTTGCCGATCCCGGCTCTAAACAGACTTGTTCAATATACTAAAGTGTAAAAGTAGCCCTCAACGTACAACCGTTCATTTAGTGTGTCAAGGCCTGAAAGCCATGTTTTGCATTGGGCCTTCAGGCTTGCCACATTCCATGCTGTGGGAAAATGGGAGGGGAGATTATATGGAGTATGGGAGAGAGATAGTCAAAATAGCATTCCTTTCTCAGAGAGTCAAGGACATCTTGCCCTGAACCTAGAGGGGTGTGACTGGGAGGCATCTCCAGTTGGGATGTGCCTGACTAAGCCATATGATGGACATGTGGGTGCTGGGCAGGGGCTTCAACTTTTATTTGGGTGGGGAAACCCTGGAAGCTTTCAGATGTGGGTTTCCCCAGATGTGCCAATATGTCATCTCTAATAAAATGGAACTTTGAGGAATTTCAAGCCTCGGAGGCTTCTTTCGTTGGGGGTGTTACTCGGAACCCTGACCTAATGACTGAAATTATATCGTCACAAAAAAGTGACTTATGACTGTTTTCCACACTTACGACCATTGCAGCATCCCCAAAATTCAGAAGCTTGGCAACTGACTCCTATTTAGGATGGTTGTGATGTCCCAAGGCCCCTTTTGCGACCTCCTGACAAACAAAATCAATGGGGAATCCAGATTCACTTAGCAACCATGTGACTAATTTAACAATTACAATGATCCACCTAAGAGCTGGCAAGAAAGGACGTAAAATGGGGCAAAACTCGCTTGAGAAATGTTTCACTTCACAACATATATTCTGGACTCTGTTGTGGTCATAAGTTGATAATACAAATAATAATTAATACAAATAAGTTGTCATAAGTTGACCACAACTTAGTTGTATGAATATAAACACAGTCACTTTTATTGTGAGTGGAAGAGGATGCTGCTATGAGTTGTGCAAGGTTTTTAGCATTGCCTAAAACTCATGTCAACAAGAAGCTACTTTCTTATCCTTGTATCCCCAGATGTGTTGGTTCTTCTTCTCTACCTCAGTCCTGTCCCCGCTCCTCTTGACCAGGTTGCTAGGAGATTAGGAGGGTTGAACTCCAAGGTGGTTTATAGGGAGATGACCCAAGATCTGTTTCATTGGTAAGCTGGCAGAGTTCTTGATTCAGTTGGCTTGTAAAGAAATATTGTTAGGCATAAAGCCTCTTTATTTGCCATCTTGAGAGTTCCTGGGACTTTCCTGCATGCAAGCATACGCCCCACATATACACATACTAAAAAATAAAGGTTAACGGTTCCCCTTGCACATATGTGCTAGTTGTTTCCGACTCTAGGAGACGGTGCTCATTTCTGTTTCAAAGCCGAAAAGCCAGCAATCTCTGAAGACGTCTCCGTGGCCGGCATGACTAAATGCTGAAGGTGCACGGAGCGCTGTTACCTTCCCACCAAAGGTGGTCCTTATTTTTCTACTTGCATTTTTACCTGCTTTCGAACTGCTAGGTTGGCAGAATCTGGGACAAGTAATGGGAGCTCACTCTGTTACGTGGCACTAGGGATTCGAACCGCCGAACTGCTGACCTTCTGATCGACAAGCTCAGCATCTTAACCACTGAGCCACCGCGTCCCTATATACACATACTACATAGATACTTAACACACTACTCTCTTTCAGGATACCAATGTTGTGCAAAGGTCAGGGGCGTCTGTGGTGTGTGTGTGAAACCAGTAAAACCAGTAAGATAATGTTGCCTATGAAAGAAGAGCAGATCTACAGTTGCTTGGTGGTGCCACCATCTGGCCCTGTTTGCCCTTCCCCCTTCCTGACTGTCCCTGACCTGGAGACAGGGAGGTCTGTGGGCACCATTTTTCCTATCTCTGTTTTGTTCAGTGTTCTCCATGGGGAAATGTTCTCTGGTAGAATAGAAAAGATTGGAAGTACAATACGTTGTTTTGTAAATCTCTTTCATCTGCCTTTTGCTATTATTTGCTCTCTTATCAGGATTTTCCTTTTCTCACACTTGCTGGGGAAACACAATTGTTCAGAGAGTCTAATTTACTCTCTATGGTTACTGCCAGTGCCAGAGTTATTTCTCATCTTCAGGGGGGGCAGGCATAATTCATTCCAAGTTGCAGAGAGAATTTTAAGGAGCAGAGATCCTAGTAGTAAAATCCTTCCCTTTTTTTTAATTGCTTTTGCGCAAAGGCATGAGATGGTCATCACTGCATCAAGCCTAATTCTAATCTAAAAATGCTGAAATCCTTGACTTACAACAGTTCATTTAGTGTTCATTCAAAGTCACTGTCAACTCGCAAAGCATCCCTGGCCTGCTCTCGAGTTGCCATAGGAAAGAGGGGATGGGAAACAGATGAAACAGCATGGCAGCAAAAACAGAGGCACATTCCAGACTTATCTCTCTCAAGGCTGTATCCCAGGGTTACTTACAGCGGCAGGAGGGGAGTGATCTTTACAACCCATGAAATTGACCTGTTGGTGAATTTGATTTATGACATACCCTGAGGGGTGGGGGGAAACAGGATCATGATTGGGAGTGTAAATTACATGGGGTCAGAGCTGGCTTCACTTGGAAACCTGTCAACATGAAGCTCCCAATGAATAACTGGATTTCTTTTGAAGCTTGGCTCGAGGCTGATGATTTAATTAGGGCATCCTTGTAACCCTGACAGTTACAATAGCACTGAAAAAAGTGACCTATGATTGTTTTAACTCGTATGACCATTGCCTCATCCCCACTGTCACATGATCAAAATTCAGACACTGGCCACGTGTTGCAGTGTCCCAGAGTCTTGTGATCTTTTGCAACCTTCTCATCAATAAAATCAATGAGGAAGCCAGATTCACTTTGCAACCTTGTGACTAATTTAACAACGGCAGAGATTCACCTAACAATTGTGGCAAGGAAGGTCATAAAATGGGGCAAAGCTCACTTAACAACTGTCACTGAGCAATATAAATTTTGGGCTCAGTTGTGGTTGTAAATCAAGAACTATCTGCTGCTAGATTTTTCTATCCAGAGAAAATGTTACCAAGTTTTAAATACTTACAGTTCTTAGACATTAGTATTAAGTGTTTATACTTATCAGCTACGTAGCAAAATCCTAAACTTTCTGTTATGTAGATATGAAAACTTGTTAGGATAGAAAAGTTCATAACTGGGTTAAGTTTTAAATTGCTGAGCATCTGGATTTCTGCCATGAATTCTGGTTTCTCTCAAAAACTGATAAAAAAACCCAGAAATAGTTCAAACTTTTATCTATTTGTTTATGGTTTTATATCTTGCTTTTCCACACACATTTTAAGTGGTTGATAACTTAGTGAGATAAATCAATAAAAGTACCTTGATTGTGTGCCATCCAGTTGTTGTCAACTCTTAGTGACCACTTAATTAGATTTTCTCCTACCTGCCCGAACCTGGTACTTCACCTGTTCAGTGGTGGGATTCAAAAAAATTTACTAGCGGTTTTGTGGGCATGGCTTGGTGGGTGTGGCATGGCCTGGTGGGCATGGCAGGGGAAGGATACTGTAAAATCTCCATTCCCTCTCTACTCCAGGGGAAGGATACTGCGAAATCCCCAATCCACTCCCCACTCCAGGGGAAGGATGCCATAAAATCTCCATTCCCTCCTCACTCCAAGGTGTAAAATCTCCATTCCATCCCGATCAGCTGAGGCTCAGGAGGCAGAGAATAGATGGGGGCAAGGGCCAGTCAGAGGTGGTGTTTACCGGATCTCTGAACTACTCAAAATTTCCCCTACCAGTTCTCCAGAAGTGGTCAGAACCTGCTGAATACCCCCTCTGCACCTGTTGCCACTGTCCTCAACTTACAACCATTTTTTTAGCAACCATTCAGAGTTACAACTTAGAGTGGCGCAGTGGTTAGAGTGCAGTACTGCAGGTTCTTTCTGCTGCCTGCTGGCTGCCTGCATTTTGACAGTTTGATTCTGACGGGCTCAAGGTTGACTCAGCCTTCCCTCCTTCTGAAGTGGGTGAAATGAGGACCCAAATTGTTGGGGGCAAAAGGATGACTCTGTAAACTGCTTAGAGAGGGCTGTCAAGCACTGTAAAGCAGTATATAAGTCTAAGTGCTATCGCTATTAGTAACAGAAGTAACTGTTACTAAGTAACTGTCCCAATTGTAGTTGTAATTCGAGGATTATCTGCAACTGAGTCAATCCATCTTGCTGCTGCTTGTCTTCTTTTTATTCTTTCTCATCATTAGATGCTTCTCTAGAGACAAGTCTTTCCACAGCATGTCTGAAAAAACATTAAAAAATACCAAAACAAACTAGAAAGAAACAATATCAGAATCGGGAGTCTGTTTTGAAGATGTAATAGGAAAGGAGAAAGTTATGGTTAAAATTGCTAAAGAAGGAAAGATTTAAAGGAAACTTTGTTGCTACCAAGACACAAAGTCTCAACCTAACAAATGCAACTGTTATCCAGGATGAGCATCTCAACTAAGCTAAATTCAAAGCTGTCAAATTAACTTTAATCTGATGTTTCCCATTGTTGGAATCTTCCAGGGATGCAGATGTCAACTCTTGAGAATTCTCATCAATAGCTTTGCTGGCTGTGGAGTTCTGGAATTTGAAATTGACACACCTGGAAATTGCCAGTTTGAAAATATTACTTTACTCCATTTCTCTTCTTTCCAAACTTAAGTTCATTTTGGCTCCCTTCCACATTTTGCTGTGAATTTTTAACAGAGTGCCTATATAATTTATAGGCATGTTTTATGTGCATTTCTTCCACAGAGACATTTTTATGTGCTCTTTCTCTCTAGATGCATTTTGGCACACACCAGATCGTGGAGTGTAAGTTGCCCCTGGTTTATTTATGAATTTCCAGCCTGAATCTTCTGCAGTCTTATCGAGAAGAATGCAATTAATGTTGCTAGTTTCTGGGCAAGATCTGTTTAACCTGTACATATTCCAATCTTGCATTATATAGTTTTAAACTGTTTATCATATAGTATACTGTATTTTAATTGTGATGCCTCTGATACCAATAAACAAATATCAAGAAGTAAATTCCAGTACAATATAATTGATGGGATTTATTGTCGTGTGTGTGTGTGTATCTGTGTGTGTATAAAGGAAAAGGGGAAAATTCCCTTTGATTCCCTTTGAAATTCCCAGTTCACAAGTGGAAAATGTATGAATAGAATATAATTCTTTATTGGCCAAGTATGATTGGACACACAAGGAATTTGTCTTTGGTGCATATGCATTCATCCATTCATCAAGAGTCATACGGTACAACACTTAATGATAGTCATAGGGTACAAATAAGCAATCAGGAAACAATCAATATCAATATAAATCGTAAGGATAGAAGCAACAAAGTTACACTCCTGCAGTCATAAGTGAGAGGAGAAGAGTGATAGGAATGATGAGAAGACTAATAGTAATAGTAATGCAGCCTTTGTGAACGGTTTGACAGTGGTGAGGGAATTATTTGTTTAGCAAAGTGATGGCATTTAGGAAAAAAAACTGTTCTTGTGTCTAGTTGTCTTGGTGTGCAGTGCTCTATAGCGTTGTTTTGAGGGTAGGAGTTGAAACAATTTATGTCCAGGATGCGAGGGGTCTGTAAATATTTTCACGGCCCTCTTTTTGACTCGTAACAGTGTACAGGTCCTCAATGGAAGGCAGGTTGGTAGTAATTGTTTTTTTCCGCAGTTCTAATTATCCTCTGAAATCTGTGGTTGCAGAGCCAAACCAGACAGTTATGGAGGTGCAGACGACAGACTCAATAATTTCTCTGTAGAACTGTATGATCTGCCAAGTTTATTTGGACAGCACTAGGTCCTGCCCACGGAAGGAGGATACAAGCAACCTTTATATAGTTGTATAATAAAGGCTGTCCAGTAACAATGTCCACTGGCAATATTTGTATTTTTGATAGCATGGGTTAATATTTCTGCTAATGGTGAAATAAGCAGAATAATAAAACACAGATTGGCAAGAATCTGTTTCTGTGATAAGTTACTTCCTAGTTCCCCTTTAGAAACACAAGTGGTGATTTAAGATAAGTCACGATTCAGCATTTTGAAATGCATAAACAGGTTATTAGGGAGACATACTTGAATTTAGGGTCGTTAATAATTTGAAGTTTGATGTATTTACTTCTTCAAATAGATGTGCTTATATAGTTTGTCTTTAGCATTAAGGGGGTGGGGTTTCAGTTACATTTCTTATTCAATGCTTCTCAATCTTGGCTACTTAAAGGTGAGTGAACTTTGACTCCCAGAATTCCCCAGCCAGCTGGGAGTGGAGGCCCAGACATTTTCAAGTTGTTGAGATGGAGAAACAATGGATTTGACATTTATTCTTCCTCGATTTTGCTTGTCCTGTAGGGCTTAACAGAAGGTGTACCAGTATCCTTTACTTACAACAGGGGTGTCCAAACTTGGGAACTTTAAGACTTGTGGACTTGAAGTCCACAAGTCTTAAAGTTCCCAAGTTTGGACACCCCTGACTTACAACCACAATCAATCCTGAACTTTCTGTTGCCAAGTGAGACATTTGCTAAGTGAGTTTTATCCCATTTCACAACCTTCCTTGCCACAGTGAATCACTGCAGTTGTTAAATTGGTCACATGGTTGTTAAGTGAAACTGGCTTCCTCATTGACTTTTGCTCATCAGAAGGTCGCAAAAGGGGATCACATGACCCTGGGACACTACCAACGGTCATAAGATGAGTCCGTTGCCAAGCGTCTGAATTTTGATCACGTGACCATGGGAATGCTGCCATGTTCATAAAGTGTGAAAAGTGGTCCCGTCACTTTTTCCAGTGCTGTTGTAATTTTAAACAGTCCCTAAATGAACTGTTGTAAATGGAGGATTATCTGTATTACTATTTAGAAAATAGAGCCAACCACACAAATACTAATCTGGCCCTCCCCATTTTAAAAGTGCAATGGTTCTTTCTTTCCAATGATTAGCCATGCAAATAAAGAAATAATCGTGATTAGTGAGTGGTTGTAAATCAGTACACACTTCTAGGAGGAAAGGAGATATAGTGTCACATGCATAAAAACGGATAACCTTAAGCTCACTCTGGTAGATGTAGAAAAACTTTGGCTGTTTTAAAAGTAGGGACTTTTTGTTGTTCGTTGCGAAGTTATGTCCGACCCATTGCAACCCCATTGAAAATGTTCCTCCAGGCCTTCCTGTCCTCTCCCATCCTCTGGAGTCCATTTCAGCTCACTCCTACTGCTTCGGGGACTCCATTCAGCCACCTCATTCTCTGCTGTCATTTCTCTTTATTAATTTTTATATGTTTAGAAGCTAGGAACAGATGATGGGAAAACCAAAGATCATGGCTGGCTGGGGAGCTCTTTAGGTTGACGTCCACAAATCTTAAAGTTGTCAAGGTTGGATACTCCTAATCTAGGTATTTGAAACACCACTCTTCCATCTGTTCCATCTGTCTATATTTCTGTAAATTAAATGAAAACTTTCTGGCTAAGAATTTGTGCTAGGTGTACATGGCTTTTGGTCAGGTTTCGGAGTCTAAAAAATGTTTACTTCTCTGTAAAGTGACTTACAAGTTGGAAGTGACCTTGAAGATCTTCTAGTCCAACCCCCTGCTTAGGCAGAAAACCCTTCACCACTTCAGAGTGACTAATGGATATCCAACCTCTTCTTAAAAATGTCCAGTGTTGGAACATTCACAACTTCTGGCAGCAAGCTGTTCCACTTTTAATTAATTGTTCTAACAGTCAAGACATTTCTCCTCAGTTCTAATTTGCTTCTCTCCTTGATTAATTTCCACCCATTGCTTCTTGTTCTGCTCTCAGGTGCATTGGATAATAGTTTGACTCCCTTTTCTTTGTGGCAGCCCCTGAAATATTGGAACACTGCTATCATGTCTCCCCTAGTCCTTCTTTTCAAGGTACCGTATACACTGTACCTGTGCATTTTGTTTTTCTTGCCTAAATGTAGAACCTTACTAGTGAGTGAGTTAAGGATAAGTGAAGCTTTTACCCATTCTTCAAACCAAGCATGAAGATCTTTGTTATTATAATTTTATGGACTGTCATAATTTTAATAACTATATATTTGTAGTACATTGTAGCTAATTACAGGTAGTCCTCAAATTGGGACCAGAATTTCTGTTGCTTAGCAGGGCGGTTATTAATGAGTCGTGCCTGATTTTACCAGCTTTTTTTTTTTTTACCAGGGACTATCTTGGCAACTTTAAAATGGGTGGACTTCAACTCCCAGAATTCCCCCGGCAGCAACGCTTAAAGATGCCAAGATTGAGAGACCTTGATTAAGAGGGCCACCTCTTTCTCTTATAGTTCTTTTTTTTTTAACATAGGTAGGAAAGTGGTGATATGGGTCATCACATTTGTTGCTTGCAGTCTACGCTCAAGTCCATTTTATAGACCGGATCAATAAGCAAGGCTTTGTTGCCATGACTTCTTATCTCTTTCAGTAGCGTAGTATCTGTTGACATAAGGCGGGAACAGCCAAGGCAAATGTGTAGGTGTGTTACATTTTTTTTTTGCATGCACAAATATTTGCAGAAGGGACTGAAAGGGTGTTGGGTGGGGGAGCAGCTGCCTGACCTGCCATTCTGACTGGGGAAAGGTTAAACTTGCCTTAAGATCAGGGCACTTTTTAAATCAAGTAGCAGGCGTGTGGTGCGCGGTGGCTCAGTGGCTAAGACGCTGAGCTTGTTGATCAGAAAGGTTGGCAGTTTGGCAGTTTGAATCCCTAGCGCGTGTAATGGAGTGAGCTCCTGTTACTTGTCCCAGCTTCTGCCAACCTACCAGTTCGAAAGCATGTAAAAAATGCAAGTAGAAAAATGGGGAGCACCTTTGGTGGGAAGGGAACAGTGTTCCATGCGCCTTCGGCCTTTAGTCAGGGCAGCCACATGACCATGAAGACGTCATCGGACAGCGCTGGCTCTTCGGCTTTGAAATGGAGATGAGCACCGCCCCCTAGAGTCAGGAATGATTAGCACATATGTACGAGGGGAACCTTTACTTTTACCTTTACCTTACTAGCAGGTGTGTAAATTAGGTTTGAGTTCTTGTACCTGGTGCAGTTCAGCCTGCAGCGTCCTTCAGAAGGTCAATTCCGCAGGAGATATATAGATGAGCAATCCAATTTCTATGTATTAGCAAACTCATCCTTGCTCAGTGGTATTTGGGGCAACGTCAGAGCTATTTCTGGGTTTACTTTGTCGAGTACAGAAGGAGCCACAGACATGCTTTGGGAATTTAGCATTGTTAGCAAGTTGCTTTTTTTGTGCCGGGGATTGAATTTGTACCTCCTTCTCCGATTTTCCCCCCAGAATATTGTTCTGTTCCTTGGTTGCATCTAGCAGATCGTGCTAGGGGGACAAGTCTCCATGGTTTCTGTTTCTCCTCCTCTTCCTCCTCCTCCTCCTCCTTCATAACATTAATACAAAATACTTGTGAACTTATGAATCTGAAATACTGTCCCATAAAGCCTGGAGATATAATGTGACTGCCGAAATTGAAACACACACAAACAGTATTTAGACAGGTTCCCCTTTGGAATATTTTCTATTAGAACACGAATCACTAGAATGCAGCTAATTGGATGCTGAAAGAATCTATAACATGTCCTACCTAATTATCAAAATAAAGAAATATTTTATTTTATTTTTTTTCAATTCAGATGCTACCCAATCCATTAAGGAAGCATTTCTCAAACTAGGCCATTTTAAGATGCATAGCCTGGGGAATTCTGGGACTTGGAAAGTCTGCACATCTTAGAAGTAGGAAGGAATGAGAACCACTAAGCAAGGATTTTTTTTAAAAAAAAAAGTAGACTTGTCCCATTAATCACATATAATGCTAAATATGTATCATTTAGTACAATATTCAATAATGGTGTGGTTCAATCATTCCATTAAATGGAAAGCTAGCTCCAATGTTACAGTTTGATGCTATGCAACAAACAAGCTAGGCTTCCCTTTAAAAAAAGGTCGTGACCCAAAGGGAGGGACCATTGAAACATAAGGGTGAAGAGATCACCATTCTCAAACAGATCCCGAAAAAAATAAGAGATAGAAGGAGGAAATTTTCCTCCCTAGCAAAAAATTTATATGAAAAAGGGATCTGGTTTAAATGGCTGATTCCGGAAGGGATGTTAATCTTCTGGGAGGGAAACAGGATCAGAATCAATACAGTCCAGGAGGCGGAGGCCTTCATTAAAAAGAATTTTCCACTCTCAGAGGAGGAACAGAGTGGGAGTAGCGAAAGAGACAGTAAAACACAAGACAGTAAGATCCAAGGCAGGAAAGAGGGGGGCACTGAGGCTCTCTCTGGCGACAGGGAGGAAGAAGCAATATCGAAAAGGCTCAGATCTCAAAAATAAAATTATCTGGAACAATAGCAGTTAGTGATATATTAGAAAATGACAAAGAGAAACATGTAGGAACACAAGACTAACAATATAGAGTAAGATTTGGTTTACTGTTTTCTTCTATAAATTTGTTGTACAATGTTATATAAATGAGTACCGTGCTGGGATCTCTACCAGCAGTATGAAAGCTGCCAAAAAAAATTGTATACCTATTTGCCCTTCCCTATATATTTGAAAACCAATAAAACTTTGTTTTTTTAAAAAAAGGTTTTAATGAATGGTTATGTTGTATGTCTCATTAGGATGCTTTCTTTTTCCCCTTTACTCCCAGGATACCTACTTTTCTCAAGCGGAGTGCACTGTAGCAACTGTCGCTATTAACCAGTAGATATCCTTTCAAAAGTAAGACAAAGTTTTATATGCTTTTGCAGCAAGGATTTTGTGCTGTATTTTACCTTGGCTACGCCATCACTTCTGGCCTTGGCTTTCTTGGATCTGATGTGCTGTGGGAGCCAAAAAAGCCAACACAATCCTAAATTGCATTAACAGAGGGATACAATCAAGATCAAGTGAGGTACTAATACCCCTCTATAAAGCCTTACCATGTTTCCCCGAAAATAAGACAGGGTCATATTTTCTTTTGATGCCCGAAATAAGCACTTGGCCTTATTTTGGGGGAGGTCTTATTATTTTTGAGGTGCAGGAGGCGGCGAGCATGGTCAACCCATGGCTGCTGCTGTGTTGCAATATTTTCATGGAGGGCTTATTTTCAGGGAGGGCTTATTTTAGCGCATGCGCTCAAAAGCCCGATTGGGCTTATTATCCGGGGAGGTCTTATTTTCAGGGAAACAGGGCAGTAAGACCACCCCTAGAATACTGCATCCAGTTTTGGTAACCACACTGTAAAAAAGATGTGGAGACTCTAGAAAGAGTGCAGAGAAGAGCAACGAAGAGGATTAGGGGGCTGGAGGCTAAAACATATGAAGAACAGTTGCAGGAACTAGGTATGTCTAGTTTAATGAAAATAAGGACTAGGGGAGACATGATAGCAGTGTTCCAATATCTCAGGGGCTGCCACAAACAAGGAGTCAAACTATTCTCCAAGGACAGGGAATAATGGATGGAAACTGATCAAGGAGAGATTCAACCTAGAAATAAGGAGAAATTTTCTGACAGTGAGAAGTTAAGAACAATTCACTCACGGAACAGAAGTTGCCTTTGGAAGTTGTGGGAGCTACATCACTGAAGGCTTTCAAGAAGAGATTGGACTGCCATTTGTCAGAAATGGTTTAGGGTCTCCTGCTTGGGTGGGGGGTTGGACTGGATGACCTACAAGGTCCCTTCCAATTTTGTTAAACTTTAATCTGATACAAAAAATAGTTGAAACAAATTTCTCTATTTTGACTCTCCTTCTTGTGAGGAAAAGGAGACTTAATCCTTACCACTTTTTTGGTCCAGGCTTTTTTCTTGTCCCTCCAAATTCCTGAACAGTTTTGATAGGATAAGACATTTTTGGCTTATGAAACATAAACAGGCGTCTCTTCAGCTGTCCAACCAAATGGATCCTTGTGTTTTCCTTGGCGGCCAATGCAAGATACTTTTGAAGGGAGAGGAACTAAAAATGGAGCAATGTATTTTCTATTGGAAGCAGTAGTTTAAGCGTGGATATTCACATTTCAGGCCATGGGAATTTCCTCTTAATTGACAGGAGTTTGCAAGTCAATGATCTACCTCTTGGTAACCAATATGCAGGCAATCCTCAACTTATAACTGTTCGTTTAGTGACCGTTTGAAATTATAATGGCACTGAAAAACATTTTTTCACACGTTTGACTGTAGCTGCATTCCCATGGTCATTCGGATGCTTGATAACTGTTTCATATTTATGATGATTGCAGTGTCTCAGGGTCAGGTGATCGCGTTTTCTGACTTTCTGGCAAGCAAAGTCAATGGGAAAGCCAGATTCACTTAATGACCGGGTTACTAATTTAACAATTACAGCGATTCACCTAACAAATGTAGCAAGAAAAGTAGAAGTTGAAGACTCCTGTGAGTCCCTTGGACTGCAAGGCGATCCAACCGGTTAGTACTAGAGGAGATCAACCTTGATTGCTCTTTAGAAGGCCAGATCCTGAAGAGGAAACTCAAATACTTTGGCCACCTAATGAGAAGGAAGGACTCACTGGAGAAGAGCCTGATGCTGGGAAAGATGGAGGGCAAAAGAAGAAGGGGACAACAGAGAATGAGGTGGCTGGAGGGAGTCACCGAAGCAGCAGGCGTGAGCTTAAATGGACTACAGAGGATGGTAGAGGATAGGAAGGCTTGGAGGAACGTTGTCCATGGGGTTGCGATGGGTTGAACATGACTTCGTAACTAACAACAATCTCCTCCTCCCTTTCATTATTGATAAGCAATATTTATTGAAGGAAGTAGCAGGCTATTAGCAAAGGATTTAAACAACTGCTGTGATTCAAAACAAACACTAGATAAAGGCACCTTCTTATTTCATTGCTTTTCCTTCCTACTTAATGGATTATTTCACCTCTTTCTGATGAGTGAGCTGGTCATCCATATATTGTTTTGTGCAATGCTTTTTGTTCTTTGCCTTTCTCTTTCTGACAATCTCATCAGTTCTATCCAGCCACAGTATTCTTAATCTTCCCTTTCCATCTATTCCCTTTTCTTCATGTAATGATTTTTTTGTTTGATCCTCGTTCATTTTCTCTGGGTAACCAAAGTATTCCTTTGCAGCTGTCACTCCGCGTATTCAGAGGTGGGATTCACTTACCTTTCCTAAAGGTAAAGGTTCCCCTCGTACCTATCTGCTAGTCGTTCCTGACTCTAGGGGGCGGTGCTAATCTCTGTTTCAAAGCTGAAGGGCCAGCGCTGTCTGAAGACGTCTCTGTGTTCATGTGGCCAGCATGACTAAATGCCGAAGGCGCAGAGTGCTGTTCCCTTCCCACCAAAGGTGGCTCCTATTTTTCTACTTGCATTTTTACATGCTTCCAAACTGCTAGGCTACATAAGCTGGGACAAGTAAGGGGAGCTCGCTCTGTTACGCGGCACTAGGGTTTTGAACCGCTGAACTGCCAACCTTTCGGATTAATAAGCTCAGGGTCTTAGCCGTTGAGTCATCGCGTCCCATACCTTCCCTACCAGTTCGCAAATGTGAGCGTGCTCTCGTCTGCGCATGCGCACTGCCTTCTGCATATACGCAGTGCTCGCACATTATGTTGGGGCGGTAGGCAGAGCCTCCTGCAGCTGCTGCTACTGGTTCACCTGAACCAGGGAGAACTGGCTGAATACCACCTCTGCTTGTATTGCTAGTTGGGAGAAACCTTGGGAGACAGGAGGAAGAGCCACAGCCTTAGACAATTGTCAGCTGCCAGCTTAAGCTTGCTGTGCTTTGCTATTATGCAATGAGAGATTGCCATGAACTGGGGATCATGGGGAAAATGAAAGGGGCAATCAAAAGTAGATGCTGTACATCCTCAAGACGCTGCTTCAAGAAGAATCCCACTGGAAGAAGTCGCATTCCAACTTGCGCTTGAACTGACCATTATGAAAGCATATTTGCAAGACTTGATTGGTTAACTGGTGTGGGCAGCAATTCTCAGTTCTGGCTATGCAATACTGCAATCTACTTGATCACTAATAAAACTATAGCTTTCTCAACAAATGGAGCCAAGGATCATTTCTACTTAGAGGTTTAAATCGTGGCAGGTCTCACAACATTGGTCTGATGGAGGGATGGTGTCTCAGAAGGGACTTTGATCCTTGGGAGTAAGCAAAGTCCCCTCGGTGTTGAACTCTTGGTGATTTCTTGGACAAAGGTGGCTTTTTTGGTTTACTTTTTGGTCTAGCTTGCAGTGTTGATGGTCTCCCATTCAGCTCCTAGCCAGGCTCAGCCAAGCTTCTATGTTTTAGAGCAGGAGTCAGCAAACTGCGGCTCTGGAGCCGCATGTGGCTCTTTCATCCCTCTGCTGTGGCTCCCTGTCACCAGTCAGCTCCACAATTGATAGAGCTTTCAGTTAGGACGGGTAGAGGAAAAAAGGATGCCAAGCTAGGAGGAGACTCTATGGTGGGGGAACCGGACTTCCGGTCGGCTCCAGAATTGAACAAGGAGCTTCTGCTTAGGACCTTTGTGGCTCTTGTGAGTGTTTAAGGTTGCCAACCCCTGTTTTAGAATGAGTGTTTCCAGACAAGGCAAACAAGGTCCTACCAACTGCTAGACTACAGCAAGGCACTACTTCCCACCTGCTGGTGTTCTAACCACCCCTGCACTCTTATCAAACAAGGCAATTCTCCTACACCACAGCTGGTATCTGTAGATATAACTATTTATTCCTATCTGGGAGGAAAGCAAGTGAAGGCCCCAATGAAATTGAAGGCCTCCCTGCTGAAGCAGATTAGCTCCCTGGCTTTTAATTACCCACCAGAAAAGTATAGATTCCATTGTGCTTACCCAGAGGAGTTTTTCCCTATAATTTTGCATAATTAAAAATCAAGCCTATTGTATTTTGCTGGGTCTATGGGCATAATTGCCACTTCTGGATTTTACTGTTATTCATTCCTAGAGAGTGGTTGGGGTTGTTGCTACCTAGGCTTCTTCACTTAGATTTCAGTGGGACTCCTTTGCAAAGCATTTCTTCAAAGAGAGAAAACTAACAGTTTGAGAACTTTTTAATTTATAGGACCGGCAACCCAGTGAAGGGGCGTACGAGATAATATAAAACATTATACAGGGCCTGAAAACTGGGATTTTGTTCACTTTCCTTATAATATTACGTCCAATTAAATAGGGGTACAGAAAGAAGGTGATGTTTCATACGTATTTCAATCTTCATGATTTCCAGATATGTGGAGTTCAACTCCCAAAGTTCTCAGCAGGGGCTTGCTGGATAGGGCATTCTGGGAGTTGAAGTCCACGGATCTGGATGTGATCAAGATTGAGAAACAGTGAACATGGGATGGATGGTGAGAAGCAGAGGTGATATTCAACCAGTTCTGACAGGTTCTGGAGAACCGGTAGTGGAAATTTTGAGTAGTTTAGAGAACCGGCAAATGCCACCTCTGGCTGGCCCCAGAGTGGGAAGGGGATGGAGATTTTGCAATATCCTTCCCCCAGGAGTGGGGAGGGAATGAGGATTTTGCAGTATCCTTCCCCTGCCAGGCTCACAAAGCCACGCCTACAAAGCCCCTCCACACTCACAAAGCCATGCCCACAAAGCCACGCCCACCGAACCAGTAGTCAAAAAATTAGAATCCCACCACGGGGAGAAGCCTGTATGACTTTGAAGGAAGGTGAGACAAATTCTTGAAGATGAGTGGTAATGATAGTCATATTGTAGAAGAAGGAAGGTGGAGTTACAACAGGCGGAAGGGATGGTAAATAAAGCAACCCAAAATATATATTATAATCTATTAAATGGAACAACCAATGTATAAGAATGACAAATGCAAAGAAGAATAACAATTATGTGAATGTATACTTAAAATGGTATGTAAGAGAATAAAAAATAATAAATTGGGGGGGGGGGGGAATCAAGCTGTACAAAGATCCAAACATCAATTGGTGAAAGATGTGGGTGGATAGCAGCCTCTGCATCTGACAAAGGCAACAAGGAAACTGATGTTCTTTGGGGAAATGGGGTGACAAGGATTCTGTTTGCTTTCACGAACTAGGATTTTAAAGCAAGACTGCGCCCTTTGAGACAAGTTTAAGTTCTCCAATGTAGCAAATTAGTTATTTACAAACCACACCATAGTTTCTTTAACTCAATATTTTCAAATGATTCTAGTACTTTTAATTACCATGTAATGTAATTTCTCTCTGTTGGTTTTCTCAATTTATTCGTTTTCAATTTCTAAGGGTCCAAAGACTCTTTGATAGCCTCGGAAGAATTATGTGGTGGGTACCAGCTGCTTATTCTTCTGCTTGAAAAACCATAATTACTTCATGACTCATTTCTTGTGTTTAGGCCTATAAATACTATTCAGTGCTAATAAGATGTGAAATTCAAAATACCAGCCAGGGATGCTCAGAATTCCTGCTTTATACTAGTGAGTATACAGCCCAAATGCTACAGCTTCTACCATGACGGGATGCTTTGTCAAATCTGATCTGCAATGGAAACACTACCAAATTATTAATTAAGTCACAAGGAAGAGAAAGCTGTAAAATGAAGAGGGAAGAAGGAGAAAGGGAAAGAGGGAGAAGAAATTAGGTTGTATCAGCCTTGTCAACAAGCCCAATAATTTTTAAAATAGAATAGAATACAATAAAAGAGATGGAAGGGACCTTAGAGGTCTTTTAGTCCAACCCCCTGCTTAGGCAGGAAACCCTACACCACCTCAGACAAATATTTATCCAACATCTTCTTAAAAACTTCCAGTGTTGGAGCATTCACAACCTCTTGAGGCAACTTGTTCCACTGATTAATTGTTCTAACTGTCAGGAAATTTCTCCTCAGTTCTAAGTTGCTTCTCTCCTTGATTAGTTTTCACCCATTGCTTCTTGTTCTACCCTCAGGTGCTTTGGAGAATAGTTTGACTCCCTCTTCTTTGTGGCAACCCCTGAGATATTGGAACACTGCTATCATGTCTCCCCTAGTCCTTCTTTTCATTAAACTAGACATACCCAGTTCCTGCAACCGTCCTTCATATGTTTTAGCCTCCAGTCCCCTAATCCTCTTTGTTGCTCTTCTCTGCACTCTTCCTAGAATCTCAGCATCTTTTTTACATCATGGTGACCAAAACTGGATGCAGTATTCCAAGTGTGGTTTTAACAAGGCATTATAAAGTGGTATTGACTTCTCTCGTGATCTTGATTCTATCCCTCTGTTTATGGTCAGGAATGATGTGGAGATATTCGATTGTTATTCTTAGTTATTTCCCTCCTCTGCTATTTTCTTTTCGCTGCAAAGAAGAAGGCTATGCTCCAATCTTTGGGCCCCCTCCAGGATGTGAAATCACATTTGGCCAAATGTCCCCCCCCCTCCGACTGTCCCTGGGTTCCATACTGTCCCCTGCCCAAAGCTACCTTCAGTGGTTGAACTTTAGGCTGAGGAAACAATACTAGTAGATGTTTTACATGGAGAAAAGAGACTGCCGTGCCTTAGGTCCAAGCCATCAGTAAGGTCTCCTATCGCTGTGTATAATCCGCACTTACACTTCCTTATTAGACATGAAGTTAACTTTTTGCAGTTAGTCTTTATTGGTCTATCATTTTATACAGCTTGCAGCTAAAGTAAAACAGCTACCCAGGGGTCTTAAAATGTAATGATAAGCAAAGGAGAGGAAGGAAGAGAGTAATAAAACTTGGCATCAAAAGATGAACCTAGAAATCAGGATGAAATTTAGTTCTTTTTTTTTTTAGTGAAACATTTTAAAAAAGTTCTCAAGAATTGAAGTTAAGAAAAGCAACTCAGGATTTAGCTTAAAAAGTTGGAGAAGAAAAAAGGGAGGGAGGAAGCAACTGTGTGTGTGTGTGTGTGTGTGTGTGTGTGTGTGTGAGAGAGAGAGAGAGAGAGAGATTTTTGACCTGCTAGCAATGCAGATAAATAACTCATAAAAAGCAAAGTGGAAATAATAATAAGGTAGGAGTTCTTATAGCATTTATGTCGTTACTTGGATTACAATAGTTGGTGATTTCTGTTTATTAATACAATAGTAGAGTTGGAAGGGACCTTGGAGGTCTTCTAGTCCAACCGCCTGCCTAGGCAGGAAACCCTATACCATTTCAGACAAATAGCTATCCAACATCATCTTAAAGACTTCCAGTGTTGGGGCATTCACAACTTCTGGAGGCAATTTCTGTTCCACTGATTAATTGTTCTAACTGTCAGGAAATTTCTCCTTAGTTCTAAGTTGCTTCTCTCCTTGATTAGTTTCCACCCATTGCTTCTTGTTCTACCCTCAGGTGCCTTGGAAAATAGTTTGACTCCATCTTCTTTGTGGCAACCCCTGAGATATTGGAACACTGCTATCATGTCTCCCCTAGTCCTTCTCTTAAGCTAAACATACCTTAATACAACTTATTACAATAGTTCAGCCAGGACTATTTTCAGACTGAAAGCGAGTGGAATGGAGTGCTAGAGGGTGTAGCTATAACCCTCTAAGTCAGGGGTGTCCAAACTTGGGAACTTTAAGACTTGTGGACTTCAACTCCCAGAATTCCCCAGCCAGGCTGGCTGGGGAATTCTGGGAGTTGAAGTCCACAAGTCTTAAAGTTCCCAAGTTTGGACACCCCTGCTCTAAGTCGATCATGGATCCTTTCCGCTTGCTACATACATCTTTTAAATATATTTGAACTACTTTTCATATATTTTCTGTGGGCCCAGTGGAAGGAAGGAAGATAAATTAAATGAAAGCTGGTCATCTTTGGGTTTAAATTTTAATAAATGTTCCCCTATGGAACATTTATTAAAATCCTCTGTGGGCACGTGTACCGTAGCCAGCTGTTCTTCTGGTTTCCAGCGCGCCGGCCAGCTGGTCTTCGTGGCTGCTGAAGTGCTGGAAAACACCCTAAAAATGGGCTAAAAAATGGCCAAAAAAACAGGGCGGTTTTGGGGCCTTTTGGGGGGCCATTCTCAGGCCACTTTTGTGGCGTTTTCTGGGCCATTTTTCTTTGCAGGTGCCAGAATGGCCAGCTGGTCATTGCGAGTGCTGGAGCACCAAAATGTGGCCTGAAAACAGCCTCAAACTGTCCAGTTGAGGACTGAGTCGATAACTGGGCGGTGCCTGGTGGGCCAGGGGCTTGTCCCAAGAGCTTATCTGACTCAGTCCAATCAGCTGGAGGATAAGGTCAACCCATCCTGGATACTCCTCCCCCCTCACTATGGAGAAAAGCCCCCCCAAACACCCTAAAAACTGCCAAAAAACTGGCATGTGTGCACCGACCAGCCTGTCTTTGAGTTTTCAGCACTCCAGCCTATGCACATGCACACCCATTGCATTTTGGGCACTCGGTGCCAAAAAAGTTCGCCATCACTGCCCTCTACAGTAGGGCAGATCCTCCCTGACCTGCTTGCCAGCTGTTTTCATATTATTCCCTTTTTAAGGTGCCGTGTAGCACCACAAAAAAGTTTTTAAAGAGCAGAGAGAGAGAGAGCCTCTGAATGCTGCAGAAGAGGGTTCCCTTGGTTACAATAAGAAGCCAATGACGTAGGAAGCACACCAGAGTCTTGGCTTCAGAATTAAACCTTTGCCTCCCCAGATGGGAAAAAGATGCGTATAAGTTCCTGCTGCTTTTAGGAGTGTTTATTATTCTGCTTTTACAGCCTGAAGGCTCTTTTGAATGGGTCCCTTCTGAAACATACTTCGTATGTTGCCCTTCCCAATCTCTAGATGTTTTCCTCTGACCCTTTTTGCCTGTGCTGGCTGGAATTCATGAGAGCTGTAGCCGAAAAGATCTGGAAGATTCCAGAAGTTGGATCCCCCTTGGGAAGGAGGAATCACGTGTGAATTTCATGGTGTTTGGTTTTTTTCAGAGAAGGACGTGCGTTTGTGCATTTGTGTTTGTGTCACAGTTTGAAAGCCTCCAACCAGTCTTGTTGCTACGTGCTTTATACAGCATAATAATCGGACCACCTGTCAATGAAGCACGATTGAGAACGAATAGGCCACCATCTAAAATGCAATCGAGCAATTAAAAATCGGCACAAATCAATATTTTAAAAATTCAGGGCGCTGAGGGAGGAGAACAGTTAGTTCCTGACAGTGAGAACACTTAATCAGTGGAACAACTTGCCTCCAGAAGTTGTGAATGCTCCAACACTGGAAGTACTTAAGAAGATGTTGGATACCCATTTGTCTGAAGTGGTGCAGGGTTTCCTGCCTAAGCAGGGGGTTGGACTAGAAGACTTCCAAGGTCCCTTCCAATTAGTCTATTCTACTCTACTCTACCCTATTCCTATTCCTATTCCTATTCCTATTCCTATTCCTATTCCTATTCCTATTCCTATTCCTATTCCTATTCTATTCTATTCTATTCTATTCTATTCTATTCTATTCTATTCCTACTCCTACTCCTACTCCTATTCTATTCTATTCTATTCTATTCTATTCTAGTCCTACTCCTACTCCTACTCCTACTCCTATTTCTATTCTATTCTATTCTATTTTATTCTATTCTATTCTATTCTACTCTACTCTACTCTACTCCTACCCCTACCCCTACCCCTATCCCATTCCTATCCCTATCCCTATCCCTATCCCTATCCCTATCCCTATCCCTATCCCATTCCTATTTCTTATTCTATTCTATTCTATTCTATTCTATTCTATTCTATTCTATTCTAGTCCTACTCCTACTCCTACTCCTACTCCTATTCTATTCTATTCTAGTCCTACTCCTACTCCTACTTCTATTCTATTCTATTCTATTCTATTCTACTCTACTCTACTCTACTCTACTCTACTCTACTCCTACTCCTACCCCTACCCCTACCCCTATCCCATTCCTATCCCTATCCCTATCCCTATCCCTATCCCTATCCCTATCCCATTCCTATTTCTTATTCTATTCTATTCTATTCTATTCTATTCTATTCTATTCTATTCTATCACATGCCAAGTGGCTTGTGTCCTGAGCATGGCTCTTATATATGGTTATCAAAAGAAGGTCAAAAAAGTCTCTTTGTTCTTAGAGGTTAAGAATTTTCCTACCTGTTCACCTCTAGCTGAAAGATGCTCCCTGATTTTATAAGCCTGGTTTTTAGTTACACATCTTGTCGTCCAATTGCCCGGCTTGATAATTTGTGTTCTTGACTCCTTATTGTCTGGCTGTGTGTTGACCATACAGTACATTTTGGAGAATGTTCCAAGTTGCCTCCTGCTATCCAGGCGCTCCAGTTATCAAATGATAGAAGATGCAAGTTGAAGGAGCGCGCTGAATTTCGTCAAGATCAAAGAGGCAATGAAAGCATTCTCCCTGCGGATGCATTTTTAGAACTGTCCAAAAAAAATTAAAATAAAATAAATAAATTTGAATGTTATGTTCATTAGGCATGTCCTCCTAATGGAAGTTTGGCAGTCCACGGGGACAGAGTGAGAGACATAATTGCTAGGTGTGAGTCTAATTCACACTTGATTCTCTGCCTTTTGTGATTGGGAAGTGATTTTCTTCGCAGTTTTGTGCAGCACAAAGAGCATGCAAATGGGCAGGCAAATGATAAGCATTGAGAAGATCTTTAGATCAACCATTCGGCTTTGTTTGGCAAAAAATAGTAAGTGCTAGCAGGGCTACCAAGGGGGCATAATGGCTCAGTGATTAAAGGTGTTGATCTTGTCAGCTGGAAAGCTGACAGACCGGGTTTGAGACCTGAGCACCGCATAATTAGATGAGCTCCCGTTAACGTGTCCCAGGTCTTCCCTACCTAGCAGTTTGAAAGCATGCAAATGCAAGTAGACAAATAGGTACCACTTTGGTGGGAAGGGAACAGTGTTCCGTATTTCCTCGGTATATAATTATGCTGACCACCTAACCATGGAAGTATCTTCAGTGCCACTCCTAGAGTTGGACATGACTGGACAGGGAAAATCTTTACTTTTACCTTTACTAGCAAGGTTCATATTGAAATTGGTAGACATTTGAAAGGAAATAGACACCTTGACCTGCTTGATCTCCAGATTTTTTTCATGCAACCTAGTAACCAAGTTCATCGTGCAATTTTCTCCACATCGGTATTTCTCAACCCTGGCAACTTTAAGATACGGGAACTTCAACTCCCAGAATTCCCCATTCAGCCTTGCTAGGAGTTGAAGTCGACCTATCTTAAAGCTGCTAAAGTTAAAAAAAACATTAATCTAGGCCATAAAGTCCATCCTCCTATTCAATGCAGGAATGCACATGAAAGCATTCCAACACATGAAATCATGAGATTCCTCTCCATACGGTCTCACACCCCAGGTCGGAGAGAAAAAAACGTGAATTGACCCAATGGTACCCAATTTTCTTTAGTATAGAACTGTGAGGGCGAACCTATGGCACGCGTGCCAGAGGTGGCACTCAGAGCCCCCTCTGTGGGCATGCACGCCGTCGCTCCTGCTCAGCCAGCTGGTTGTCGGGTTTCCCATGTGCACCGGCCAGCTGATGGTTGGGTTTCTGAGGTGCATGTGTGTGCCAGCCAGCTGGTCATCAGGTTTCCAAGGTGTGCATGTGCGCTGAGCAGCTGGACATCGGGTTTTTGGTGCTCTGGAGCATGGCTTCCAATTTGGGCACTTTATGCCTAAAAGGTTAACCGTCACTGGTATAGAAAATACTACTAGTATAGCCTCCAGAAGTTGTCAATTCTCCAACACTGGAAGTTTTTAAGAAGAGATTGGACAACCATTTGTCTGAAATCGTATAGAGTTTCCTGCCTAAGCAGGGGGCTGGACTAGAAGACCTTCAAGGTCCCTTCCAACTCTCTTATTCTATTCTATTCTATTCTATTCTATTCTATTCTATCCTTGTCAGATCAGTTACTTCTCGACCTTGATTGGCTAGCTGGGGAATTTTGGGAGTTGAAGTCCCCCCGTTAAAATTAAAATGGCCAAGGTTGAGAAAACGCTGCTCTACCTTCAGCGAGCGGGGGGGAAATGGAAAGCAGAAACAGGTATCTCTATCCATTTCAGTGATTGCCGTTTTAATATTGTTGTGGTGCAGGAGATGCATTTTCTCTCTCACAGCTGCAGCAGGCTGCTGACTCATCATTTTGTCCTTAGATGACCCCCACCGGTTTCTTGTCTGCTCTATATGAGGCTATGGGGGGGAGGAGAAGGAGAATAAGATGGGGGGGGGGAAGTGGAATGTCATTGCGAAGAAGTCAAGCTTAAAGCTGCTGCATCCAGAGCGTTCCGAATTCGGCTAGACATTTATCACTCCCGGACTGGTGTTTTTTTTTTTTTTTTGCAGTGTGCAAGAATTGCATTGCCCCAGCTGCTGTTGTTGCTAGAAATATTGGAGAAAGGCTGAATTCTATAAGCTGTGCCTATGACCCAACGAAGGGATGCGGTGGCTCAGTGGCTAAGACACTGAGCTTGTCGATCAGAAAGGTCGGCAGTTCAGTGGTTCAAATCCCTAGCGCCGCGTAACGGAGCGAGCTCCCAACTTCTGCCAACCTAGCAGTTTGAAAGCATGTAAAAATGCAAGTAGAAATACAGGAACCACTTTGGTGGGAAGGTAACAGCGTTCCGTGCGCCTTTGGCGTTTACTCCAGAGGTGGTATTCAGCAGGTTCTGACCAGTTCTGGAAAACCGGTAATGGAAATTTCGAGTAGTTTGGAGAACTGGTAAATACCACCTCTGACTGTACCTGTCTCTTATCTATTCTCTGCCTCCAGAGTCCCAGCTGATTAGGAAGAAAGGGGGATTTTGCAGTAACCTTCCCCTAGAGTGGGGAGGGAATGGGGATTTTACAGTATCCTTCCCCTGCCACTCCAACGAAGCCATGCCCACCAAGCCATGCCCACAGAACCAGTAGTAAAAAATGCTGAATCCCACCACTGGTTTACTCATGCCAGTCACATGACCAGAAACATCTTCGGACAGAGCTGGCTCTTTGGCTTTGAAATGGAGTTGAGCACCAACCCCTAGAGTCAGGAATGAGTAGTAAATATGTGCGAGGGGAACCTTTACCTTTGCCTTATGACACAACCATGAGCATATGTATATTTTCATGTTTAGTCTGGTTTTCTTGCTTACTTTTGGGCGTTGCCAGTTCACATGATACCGGTATGAAAACGATGAATACCTGCTCTAAAAATAATCTCCGAAACCCCTGCGAAACCGGCTGTTTAGACCAGCTTGAGATAATAAATAGACTGCTTTAAATAATACAATGGGAGAAAGATGCTCCTTGAGTTTTCAGTGTCAGCACTTATGCAAGAATTACAAAGCTGGAACATATCCAATCAATGGTTGTCCGGTTTCTTTTAACGTATCTCAACCGAAGCTATGCACCATTTCTTTTTGGCACTGATCCCATTGTTGAAAGTCTATGGAGATTCCAGGGTGGATTTGATTTAAATCAAGTCTATTTAAACCATGATTTAAATCATGATTTAAATCACTAGCAAAAAGGCTTGATTTAAATCAACTTTGATTTAAATCATAATTTTTAAAGAGTGACCGTCATCTCTGTCCCACAGCAGCTCCTCCTCTGACCCCACGGTTGACTCTCCAACAGTCCCATTCAGGGGTGAGTTTCTGCTGGCATTACTATCAATTCAGTGTGCGCAGAAATCTGCATGTCTGCTCCGCGCGTGTGAGCATTTGTAGATAAAAAGGTCAGTGCATGCCCAAAACCTTAAAAAGTGTGTGTGTGTGGGGGGGGGGAATACATTTTTGCAGAACCAGAAAACAAGGTGAGGCGGCCGTAGGAAAACCAGTTTGGGGACGTGGCAGGCCTGGGTCGCTGCCAGTTCCAGCAACCCAAGCCGCCATGTTCCTACCAGTTCGGCCGAACCGGTCCAAACTGGTAGGAACCAACCTCTGGTCCCATTCACTTTAATGGGATGACTGGTGATGCAGCAGTGACACAACAAGGTAAGGGACGTGGTAGCTAGCAGGTGAGTGGTTAACCACCAAAAGGCGCTGCCATGATGGATCTGAAATGACAGGTGCTCTTTAATATTATATTTATAAGCTGCGTAGAAGGTTGCGCTTTCATTTTTACTGCTTGCCCTTCCTCCTCTAAGGCTCCTCCTTAGAGCCTGGTGGTACCGATGCATTTCTCTTCAAACAATCATACACGGTTTGTAGTGTACATAGATTTGCAAAACAATGGGATAAAGGAATATTCCTGAACATTGCTTTATAATTTATCTCATCGTTACTGTGAAATTGTGTGAATGCACCAATGCGGCGCAGGTTATCTCGGCTTGCAGTGCTTGCATTCATTGAATGAGTTTGTACCAAAAATGTAAATATTGCAGAATATACAATAGTCTCATGCTACATACCGTAGCTAACATATTCATGTCGTGCTGAATAAACTAAATTATTAATGTATCTTCTCTAGATGGATTTTTATTCCCAAAGCATTTTATTAAAATAAATTTGATAAAAATAAAAATAAATCATTTTTTAAAAAAATAATAATTGATTTTTATCCACCCTGGCAGTTTCTCAGTCATCCAGGCCATGGTTATCCGAAAGGTGCTTTTTCAGGAAGCAACTGGACTTCCTTATTTTTTCTTTGAATGCGATTGAAGGATGAATACCCTTCGAATGGTGTGGGAGATTTTCAGAAGGACTGCAGACTACAGAAACCATTTGCATCACTCAGGTGACCCTGAGGACACACATAAACCTCCAAGTGCCTCAACGACCCTCTAAAACAGTGTTTCTCAAACTTGGCGACTTTAAGTCCTGTGGACTTCAACTCCCAGAATCCCCCAGCCAGCATAGCTGGCTGGGGAATTCTGGGAGTTGAAGTCCACAGGACTTAAAGTCACCAAGTTTGAGAAACACTGCTCTAAAAGGATGCAAATGACCAGCTGTCTGCAAGGAATATAAATCCTCCCATTCCCTACCAACCAATCAGAGCTGAAGAAGCTTCTTGGATGAGAAGCGAAACCTCTTCAAAGAAAAATCAGAAAGTCCAGTTGCCTCCTGAAAAAGCACCTTTGGGATCCCATTGCTGAAATGTTCTGACGGGTGTGAGGAAACCCCCCCCCCCCTGTTCAGGATTTGATCACTTCACAAGGTCCCTTCTAACCTTATTATTCTATGTTCTGTGTTATGCTTGGTAGGGTTTCAAGATTCTGTTACATTACCCTAATAAGCAATAGCGATCATTCCAGAAATGGAAATAATTCTTGTGTCAGGTTTCCCAAAAATGCCCTAATTGGTTCATGAGAGAGAGAGTTCTATGAGAGAGCACTTCATGCATGCATATGTGCTTTGCGTGCAGGCGCTCCTAATGCATGCATTGCACGCATGTGCAGCACTCAAAGACTGCCCTCTTTTTCAGCGCTGGTGAGCTGAGCTGCTGTTTAGCTTAGCTGAGGTGTGGCAATCCGCTCTGCTGCGCGAATCAGCTGAGCTAAAAAAACAAGGGAGTATAGGACAGGGAATGGCGGGAGTGGGAGGGCGGGGCCAACCAGAGGTGGTATTTGCCGGTTCTCCGAACTACTCAAAATTTCCACTACCAGTTCACCAGAACCTGTCCGAACCGTCTGAATACCACTTCTGGTTGCCCATACTAAACCATTACAGTGTGATGATCTATACTCAACAGCTCAACATGTCCCACTTAAAACAAATGGTCTCTTGTGCCCAGAAGTTCAGCAGGGAAGGTTGAAGCCACTGAGGTGTTTATTAAAAAATGGCTGCTTGTTATGAAAAGAGTCCCTTTGCCAGACAATTAAAGATACAACATGCTGTGCTTACCCTCATTTTGGTCCCTAAACAAAATGCCAAATTGTATTTATAGAAATATTAAAAATTGATAACTGGGGGTTGAGGGAAGGGCTGGGAATGATTATCTTTGTATTCAGAGGGAACAACCAACAAAACTTCAAAATGTGAATTGTTCCTATCTGGGATTTAGCAACTTCATTTTATCTCACCTCCAAGATTTGTCCAGCATTATGTTACGTCTGAATGTGCTCAGTCTTGCTTTTTTCTGGAAATTGCTCTCATGTTTAAGAGCACACCCTCCCCCTCAAAAAATGTTTGGTTCACTTTTGCAGGCTCGGGTTTTCCCCTGACTGCTGATCACTGTCTGTTGGCGTAATTTTGGGCTACCTCACCATGCCGAGCCCAGACGGATTGTTGGAAATAAGGATGATACATGTATGACATTAAATAAAGAAGAGCAATCAATAATTAAACTCTGCCAGGTTCCTCCTCTCTTTCAAGTCTACTGTGATACGAGATAGGAATTCAATAGGAGAGAGGAGAGGGGGTTAAGAAAGATGCAGATTCATTACAGAGAAATTGTTTTAGCTATGCAAGTTTACAAACCTAATAAGCCCAGCTGAGTTATCTGGAATTTACTCCAGGGTAACTACAAGTAACATTGCAGCTAATGACATAAGAACATTTTCACGCTAATGTTCCCATTTTGCATAATCTAGGCCAGTGATGGATAACCTTTTTTGTCTTCGCGTGGCGACAGTGTGCATCCATGCGTGCCTGCACCCATAATGCTATATGTGTCACGTACCCTATACATGCATGCGTGACCCTCCTGTGCTCTCCCCCGCATGCATGTCTGACCCCCTCCCCCGCACCCTGTTTTGGGCCTAGCAGGCCTCCCTGCAGCCTCCTGGGACCACAAACAGGCTCTGGGCAGGGGCCCACACCCCCTGCGCTCCCTGTCACCCCCCGTGCATGCGCCCTGCCCCCATGCATGTGTGGCAGCTGGCCAGTGGGAAGCACGCGCACATGCATGGTGGAGCTGAGCTGGGGCGATGGCTCATGTGCGGGCAGAGAGGGCTCTGGGTGCCACCTGTAGCACGCATGTCATAGGTTCGCCATCACGGATCTAGGCTGATCACATAACCCAACGTATTCAGCTGCAGAAATCAGGTTGTGCTGGAGCCAAAATGTGACACTGTGGTGTTTTTTTTTTAAAGAACCAAATCTTATTTCAGGATCCTTCAGTCTTTTGCATCCAGATTCTAGGAGGTGGTGAAATAAGGCATCCTTGGTGCTCTCCGAGCTTGATTGTTTCCTTGCAGACATTTCATTACCATACAAGGTAACATCATCAGGCCACAGATGATGTAAGTTGAGTTTCTTGGCAAAGCTGAAGAACTGGACCGTGAAGAGCTTGACTGAAAGCTACTAAAATCTTGACCCTATTGCTTTTTTGTCTCTACTTACAGGATTCCACGTGATTCCAACCCTCTCCAGCATAGTTCCTGAGAGCTGCTTACTCATTGTCGTAGGACTGCTGGTCGGTGGACTCATTAAAGCCGTGGGGGAAACCCCTCCAGTCCTAAATTCCAAGGTCTTCTTCCTCTTCCTTCTCCCACCCATCATCCTGGACGCTGGTTACTTCTTGCCCTTGCGCCAGTTCACTGAGAACATGGGTACCATCTTGATTTTCGCGGTGATTGGGACATTATGGAACGCTTTCTTCGTAGGGGCTCTGATGTACGCCGTGTGCCAGGTAGCTGATCCTCTTTTATCGAACATTGGCCTCTTGCACAACCTGCTCTTTGGCAGCATCATCTCCGCGGTGGACCCTGTGGCTGTGCTGGCTGTATTTGAAGAGATTCACATCAATGAACTTTTGCACATCTTGGTGTTTGGTGAGTCGTTGCTGAATGACGCCGTTACTGTGGTAAGTAGAGCGCAGCTTTGGCAGAGCTGGCTCTGTCCCTGGGATAAAGGAAGACTTTGTGGATTTGGGGCACTGTTGAAGGCAGCAAAGAAGGAGGAGGCACCTACAATGTGCATGATTCAACACAATGTTCATACTCCCAAAGAAACACACGGTTCTGACCTAACCTTCCCCAGCAGCACGAAGCCGAGTCCTTGTCCTGATAAACCCCTTTTATTTAATTTACAGTGAATTCCTCTCCAGCAAAGTCTTTCCTCTCCCACAGTCTTTCAAGATAGTTCACAATTACCGATCTTTATCAGGCTTGGAGAGTGGCCAGGCCAATATCTTTCAGATGCCACAATACTTGGCAAGAATGCAGGAATGAACTAATTGTCTCTTGCAAACACCCCTCCCCTTTTGCTCCTCTTTTATTTCCTCTGGGAGGGGCCATTCATCGTCCACCTGTGGCCTTACTCCCAAGTCGATCCCTGGTATTTAGCTGTTCCCTTCGTCTGGCAATTCTGTGCATGCACACACTGGGAACAGGCTCCAGCTGTTCATCTGCCTCACTGGTGTCTGACTCCGAAGGCAGCTGATAACTGTCAGACGGCCCTGGCCCCATCTCTGCCTCCGACACAGAACCCTCATCAAAGCCTTCCCCAGACTCCAAGACTGGCCCATGTGCCTCCTCAACCTCCTCACTATCTGAATCTTCTGCCAGCTCCACTGGTGGGCCACAACAAGAAAATCTCTACCAGTTTAATATGAGCTGGGCCATATTTGAGACAGTTTGTTATAGGCACTAAAGTAGAAACCAGGAGACCATAAGTTCTAGTTGCTAAGGTTGAGAAACTTTGGATTTGGCTATGGGCCTTGTCATAGTACTTGTCTTGCATTCCATAAGTTTGTAAATTTAATTTCAGGAGCTTCAGATAAGTGGGTAAAAAAGATCTTCTCTAAAGCTCAGGGGGACTTGCTGCCAGCCACTGTTGATAGTACTGAAGTAGTTGGACCAACAGATTGTCCTGAATATGGGAATTCATTCACTGTAGTCATGGCTAATGGACTTCATAATACATTGGTTGAAACATTACTACCCTTTTAAAAAATCAAAGCATTCATTCCAGCCTCTTAATCAGAGATTCCCCAAGTGCCTAGCAATATTTATCCAAAATCCAATAGAAAACGATAAAGCCCTAAACATAATTTGGAACAAATGAAACTAAAATAGCTAATGGGCCACTAAAAAAAGCCTTCCAGGACATCAAAAGATACTTGACAACTGGAAAAAGATGAAGGCTTTCTAAAGGTGAAGCCTGCTAAATGTCAGAAACCAAGAGCAAAGTTTGAACAAAATCGTTTAACTTCATGAAACACATTCATGCATTTGTTTTTAAATTTACTGCATTATATTTCAGGTAGACTAATATCTTATTTATTTAAAGCAAGGTAGTCCTAAAACTAAGATCATTCATTTAGCGACCATTCAAACTTATACACTGGAAGAAAGTGACTTGCAACAGGTTGTTGTTAGTTGCAAAGTTGTGTCTGACCCTATGGACAACGTTCCTCCAGGCCTTCCTGTCCTCTACCATCCTCTGGAGTCCATTTAAGCTCAAGCCTACTATACGCACTTTTGTTGGCAGGATGATGTCATTATATCACAGACTCCGTCCAGCCACCTCATTCTCTGTTGTCTCCTTCTTCTTTTGCCCTCAGTCCTTCCCAGCATGAGGCTCTTCTCCAGTGAGTCCTTCCTTCTCATTTGGTGGCCAAAGTATTTTTGAGTTTCCTCTTCAGGATCTGGCCTTCTAAAGAGCAGTTAGGATTGATCTCCTCTAGGACTGACCGGTTTGATGGGCTTGCAGTCCAAGGGACTTGCAGGAGTCTTCTCCAGCACCCGTGTTCAAAGGCCTCAGTTCTTTGGCGCTCAGTCTTCCTTATGGTGTAACTTTCACAGCCATGTATTGCAACTGGGAAAAAGATAGCCTTGACTATATGCACTTTTTTTGGCAGGGTATTTTTAGTATGCTATCTAGATTTGCCATCGCTTTCCTCCCCAGGAGTAAGCATATTTTAATTTCTTGGCTGCAGTCCCCATCTGCGGTGATCTTGGACCCCAGGAAAATGAAATCTGTCACTGCCTCCATTTCTTCCCCATCTATTTGCCATGAATTGAGAGGGCTGGAAGCCATGATCTTAGTTTTCTTAATGTTGATACAACAGATGCTCACACTTAAAACCATAGCAGTACCCTCATTGCCACAGGATCAACATTCAGGGGCTTGGCAATTGGCCTATATTTACCAGGATTGCAGATGGTCACGTGACCAGCATTTGCCATTATTTTACTTCATTTGATTAATTTATTTGATTTTTAAAAGTTTGTGTGCCTCCTGTCTCATCTAGAAATGACTCTAGAAAGCTAACATAATATTAAAACCAGACAAACCTTTAAATGAGAAAACAATAATTTACAGTTGAAAAATGGGGGGAAGGGAGTACAAAGTACATGGGGTGAGGTGGGGTCTTCTCTTAATCCAGTAGCCCCCTCCAGAGTGGTGCCCCTTTCCATACAGGCCAACTGGTAGAACCAGGCCTTCAGGTTATGGAAGGACAGGAGGGCGGGTGGCCGGGTGTAGATCTCACCTGATGGGTTTACCCTAGCTTACAATAAAAAAAATTGGCAGGTTTATGTTACATTTCACAGCTCGGTGAGCAATTCAAAACAGATTGGAAAATGTCAGCTTTGGTTGAAGTAATTCTGAGTTATGGATGAAAGGATATAGAAGACCAGCCTCCCAGACAAGGGAAATTGGCAAATCAGTAGCGTGGCAAGACGTGGTTCAACTTAGCAGTGACGATCAATTACGAGATTATTTGTATAAAGCAAGGACCCTGTTGGAATGACCTGAAAATAAATGGGTTGGGTAACACTTGAGTTGATCGGTGGAGGTTTGTTGTTAGTGAGCTGGTTAACAAATTATTAAGAGTTGGGAAGACAAGAGTTGTTTGTTCTCTAGAGCTGCCGTGTAGCTCTTCTGAGGTCCCGTTCTCTGTTATTTTAGATATAGGGTCAGGTCTATTATTAGAGCACGTGCGCGCATGCCCACACCCACAATGCAATGTGCCCCCACCCCCCTACAGCCCATTTTGTGCCTAGCAAGCCTCCCTGAAGCCTCCTGAATCAAAAAATGGGGTGCGGCGGAGGCTCGCACAGCAGAGACCCAAAAATCAGCTGTCCGGCAGGAGGTGTAAATGCATGCGCAATGGAACTGAGCTGGGCAATGGCTCGCAGGGTCACAGAGAGGGTTCCATGTGCTACCTGCTGCACACGTGCCATAGTTTCGTCATCATGGGCCTAGTCTATTACTTTTTCTGTTTCTCAAGAACCCTCTTACAGTTTGAGTTTGAGTTTTGAGTTTTATTAAATTTATATACCGCCCCCCTCTCCCCACAGGGATTCGGGGCGGTGTACAGACAGTACATATAAAACAACAAAGCAGGAACAAAACAAAACATTAGACAACCGACATAATCATACGGTCTGTATAATACCCGAACTCATTTCTAGTTAAAAAACAGTCTAAAACCAAATTAAAACCCCAAAATTTACAATATTAAAAAGCCATCCAGGAAGGTCAGTAATAGATTGTACTTATGATTACGATTAGGCTAGGCCAGCTAGCCGGAACAGGTGGGTCTTGAGTTTCTTACGGAAGGAGCGGAGATCAACAGTAGTTCTAATGTCAGGGGGGAGTTCGTTCCAGAGGGTTGGGCCCATCACAGAGAAGGCCCTACTCCTGGGCACCGCCCGCCTGCATTGTCTAGCGGAGGGTACCCGGAGGAGACCCTCCCTGTGTGAGCGGATTGGTCATAGGGATGTATGGGGTAGAATGCGATCTCGCAAATAACTAGGTCCCGAGCCATGAAGCGCTTTGAAGATGACATTACAGTCCTGAACTCTAAACTAGGTTGTTTCCTCTTTGGCAGGAAATACTACCCCAGCATTTGTACTGAAGAAAGAGTCAAGTCCTGGTCATCTCCTTCATAGGAAGTGACATTTTGTCATTCGTCCTGGGTACAAAAGGGTTAGTTGTGCTCAAATATTATTCTGCAAAGGTGGCATCAGAACTGCCATCTCATGCCCGTGCTTTGCATTCGCTAAGCTGCCAGTCTGCCATGAACTATGGGGAGAGGTAGCATATGGTGGTGAGGAAGGCTAGTGACTCATTATACCTTCCAGACTAGAGACTCAACTTCAAGGTCAGACTGCTGGGAAAGGCATGCACTTCCGCACCGCCTACTCTACAGTTGAAGAGACCGTTCCCAAGACGTTTTATTTGAAGGGGATTGGACAATGAGGGATCAACAATGGGAAGGGACAAAAGAGGGAAAAGTTAACCGGGAAAGTTTGGCGCGCGAACTTCAGTTCTGACTTTGCTATATTGTAATCAACTTGGCCTTTAGTAAAGAAATTTTTTTCACAACGAACGGAGTCGAGGGTTGTTCTTCCTTAAAGGACTCAGTTGGGGCAGGACTGACAGATGGTTTGCAGGCAGGGTGTAATGGCATGTGGAAATGGCTTTGAGACAGGGCCACCAAGGAAACAGATAAAAGGCAGTTTAATCCACAACATGTGAGGAAGAGGCTCAGAAAAAAAAAACCTTCTTAGTTTGGAGGCTATAAAGGGAACCGGGAGGAAAGATAAGTACTTTGAGACTTGCAAGATTCTGCTAATGTAACTTTACAGTAGGGTAGATGTCAGCCCTGAAACCATTTTGGAAAATCTTCAGCAAGGTGGATTGCAGCTGTGAGAATGTGAAGGGTAGGTAGAGATAGCTGGGGGAGAAATGTAACCAAAATAACATTCTTTCCCATGGGAGCCAAGGACATCCCCACCAGGTGCTTGGAAGGCGTGGACCTGAGACAGCCGGAGGAGGGCCATGAGATGGATGTGTAACTTGGGGGGCATGAACTATGGGTTTTGATTGGGTTGGGAAAACCTCGGGTCCTTCACCAGCTGTGCCAGTATGGCGTAAAGCGAAATACCACTCACGCATCATCACCAAATCTCCAGAACCATAAAGCCTACAAACTTGAAATTTGGCACATATGTTCCTCGTGGCTTCTAGGTGCTCGCTAAAAAACATTTTTTTGAAATTACCATGAGATCATTAGTATTTTTTATATTATTATTAACAGGCTCTGATGCTAAGGAATTAGACTAAGGGAGAGAAGGGGATAAGATAGGAGAGGCCTCTGTGGGGCAAGCCTGAGGGAGAGAAGGGGAGAGGAGAGGCCGATTGTAACTACTCATTAATTTTCAAGCTGTAAGTGTCGATTTATCAAGCCCAATCATACAATACACTACAATAGTAGAGTTGGAAGGGACCTTGGAGGCCTTCTAGTCCAACCCCCTGCCTAGGCAGGAAACCCTATACCATTTCAGACAAATGGCTATCCAACATCTTCTTAAAGACTTCCAGTGTTGGGGCATTCACAACTTCTGGAGGCAACTTCTGTTCCACTGATTCATTGTTCTCACTGTCAGGAAATTTCTCCTCAGTTCTAAGTTGCTTCTTTCCTTGATTAGTTTCCATATAGTTTCGTAGTGGAGCACAGGTATCCAGCTAGTTCCTAATACATTTAACTTTGAGAAAACTCCAGGCCTCAGAGTTTTGATTTTGTTGGGACTGTTACTTGGAAACCTGACAGTAGAATTAGTTCATCCGGTCATGTTTCCTGTCTATTCTACTACATATATCTTACACAGCAACCCTTGAAGTAGACTTTGTCTTCTCTGTGTCTCATGCAGATGATCATAACTTGTAGCAACGTTAGCTATAATAACATGCATAGAAAAAGAAAAAAATCTGGAAAGGAATTTTCTTGCACACCATTTATATTCTAAGTTGCATTTTTGGGGAGAAATTCGCTATGGTTAATGTAAGAGATCTACTGTGCTTTCAATTCCTTAACGTAAGGAAGGTCCCTTTCTCCTTCCTCACCAGGAGGCATTTGAAAGAGCAGAGAGGATGGAGTGGAAAAACTGGCTTTAACCATGTTATTTTATTTATAGCTGGGACAACGAAAGGGCACGAAGGAGTGACTAATTTGTGCAAAGTCATGATTGCGACATGGCCCAAGAAGGTCTCTGTAAATTCAGCGGGATGCCAAAATGATATACGTCTCTTCTTCCTTTGTCCAGTTTTCTCCTGTTCAGTTGGAACTACTATATTTTTCTATAGTAGTAGAAGATGCACCTTTCCCCCTGCAAAAAAAAGAGGGTGAAAATTTGGGTGCATCTTATACACCGAATGTAGCCCCACCCACTGCCACCAGAGGTCAAAAACGCGAGGCAGGGGGGAGGCAATGGTCTGTGGCAATCTCTGCAGCCTGGAACAGCTGATAGGGGCTATTCTGGCAGTCTATCTACCCCCAATCAGCTGTGCCGAATCAGGCTGCAATAAGTGCTGAAGCTGACCTGGATGGTCAGAGTTTGCAGCAGCAATCACATTCAGAAAGCACAGTAACTGATTCAGCAGGATTCATAATAATAATAATAATATACAATACATTACCAAAAGCAGGTTTTCCAAGGTAGCAGTAAATACAAGCAAAACACAAGCAGTTTCACTTTCAGTTCTCGGCTAAGCCTGCTTCTTGTTCACACAGCAAATTTCAGAGTACAAATAGCCCTCATTGTCTGACTTAGTTGCTATGCCTGATCATTGGTTGACCTTGTTATCACGTATTAGCTAAATATCATGGATGCTGATAAACAGAGGTAGATTTTTTTTCTTATTTTCTTCCCCCAAAACTAAGGTGTATCTTACACTCGCAGCTTCTGCCAACCTAGCAGTTCGAAAGCATGTAAAAATGCAATTAGAAAAATAGGGACCACCTTTGGTGGGAAGGTAACAGCGTTCCATGCGCCTTTGGCATTTAGTCATGCCGGCCACATGACCACGGAGACGTCTTCGGACAGTGCTGGCTCTTCGGCTTTGAAACGGAGATGAGCATCGCCCCCTAGAGCTGGGAATGACTAGCATATATGTATGAGGGGAACCTTTACCTTTATAAACCTCTTAGAGAGGACTGTAAAAGCACTATAAAGTGCTATGTAAGTGATATTGCTATAACTTGTAATCCATTGGAGAGAAAACTTTGAAAACTGGAAAGGCATTGAAAATGAAAGAGGAGGGATAACAGGATAGGTACTGGGGAGAAGCAATAAGGAGAGCTATTTTGCCTGAAATTTCAAAGAAAGAATTCACTGTGGAGCAAATGTTTGATTATACTCCGCCCCAGTCTTTCTAAATAAAATAACATCAACATGAATTTTAGTAGCAAAAATTGCTCTCTGTGGCTGAATATGTTTGGAAATACATTTTGATGGCTACATACAAACAGGAGGCTAAAAATAAGTGTACAGTATTTAAATGTTAGTGCGGTGTTCTATTCTTAGCCAGTTTTGTTTTATATCAAAAGCAGAGTGGAAAAAGAGAAAAGAAAGCACCCATTTAGAGCAACTGATATGCACGGAAGCCCTTGATAACAATTGCCCAGTAACATGGTGGCATTTACATTCAAAATAACTTAACAAGGCTGAACCTAGCTTGTGTTTCAACAGAAGACTACCAGGGAAGATATCAGGACTGACAGTTAATAAACCATCATTTGTTTAAACCAGAAATGAATGCCAAATCCTCATCAGCTCCTCTTCTATACGAAGTCTGGCTCTTTAAGTTTAAACCGAGATTTGAGACCGATTTTACTAACCACCCTTTGAAATTATTACTGGATCTTGATTTACAATTGGAGTGGTGCAGTGGCCTAGAGGTGGAGGTCGATCCTAGGTAGAGGCAGATATTTCTCTCTCTGGGCACACTCACTGTGAATATATCTGCTGAATATAGCTCCGTGCTATATTCAGGAAAGGCATCTGGCCATTAAAACACTCTGCTAGCTCCATTCGGTTGCCCAAACTCCACCTGCAAGGGATTATGGAGTCATTAAATGAAGATGATGATCTTGATTTACAATTGAAGTATTTTTGTTGTTGTTAGTTGCGAAGTCGGGTCCAACCCATCACGACCCCATGGACAATGTTCCTCCAGGCTTCCTGTCCTCTACTATCCTCTGGAGTCCATTTAAGCTCAAGCCTACTGCTTCGGGGACTCCATCCACCCACCTCATTCTCTGTCGTCCCCTTCTTCTTTTGCCCTCCATCGTTCCCAGCATGAGGCTCTTCTCCAGTGAGTCCTTTTTCCTTCTCATTAGGTGGCCAAAGTATTTGAGTTTCCTCTTCAGGATCTGGCCTTCTAAAGAGCAGTCAGGGTTGATCTCCTCTAGGACTGACCGGTTGGATCACCTTGCAGTCCAAGGGACTCGCAGGAGTCTTCTCCAGCACCAGAGTTCAAAGGCCTCCATTCTTTGGTGCTCAGCCTTTCTTATGGTCTAACTTTCACAGCCATGTATTGCAACTGGGAAAACCATAGCCTTTACTATGAGCACTTTTGTTGGCAGGGTGATGTCATTATATCACAGACTCCACCCAGCCACCTCATTCTCTGTGGTCCCCTTCTTCTTCTGCCCTCCATTGTTCCCAGCATCAGACTCTTCTCCAGGGAGTCCTTCCTTCTCATTAGGGGGCCAAAGTATTTGAATTTCACCTTCAGGATCTGAAGTATACCCGTATTAAAACCCATGTCTCCATTTGAAATGCTACAGAACTCAGCTCAGGTCATAATGTTGGAAGCCAGTATATGAGAGAAGGAAAGAAATTGTGCAGAACTGTTCCTTGCCGGCTCCCTTAACTGTACTGGATAGTCCTCAGCTTACAACTGTTTGTTCAGTGAGTGTTCAAACTTACAACGGCACTGAAAAAAAGTGACTTATGACTGTTTTCCACCCTTATGACCATTCCGGCATACCCATGTTCACACGATCAAAACTCCGATGCTTGGCAATGGGGTTCATACTTATGACGGTTGTAATGACCTGGGGTTAGGTGATCACCTTTTGTGACCTTCTGACAAGCAAAGTCAAGAGGGAAGCCAGATTCCTTTAACAGCAACGTTACTAATGTGACAACTGTGACAATTCACTTAACCCAGGGGTGTCCAAACTTGAGAACTTTAAGACTTGTGGACTTCAACTCCCAGAATTCCCCAGCCAGCATGGCTGGCTGGGGAATTCTGGGAGTTGAAGTCCACAAGTCTTAAAGTTCCCAAGTTTGGACACCCCTGGGTTAACCACTGTGGCAAGAAAGATCATAAAGTGGGACAAAGCTCACTTCACAAATGTCTCCCTTAGCAACAGAAATATTGGGCTCAAGTGTGGCTGTATGTCAAGGACTATTTGGGTCAGGGGTCACCAACCTTTCGGACCTCAGGGACCAGTAAATTCATAATTTTAAACCCCGCAGGCCACTAATAGGAATTTTTAAAAAAGATAATAGTATTTTGTGCAATATAAAAAAAATGCAAATCATTTTTCTGCGGCCCACCAAAATTTTCTCGCAGATCACCAGTGGTCCGTGGACCACCAGTTGGTGACCGCTGACCTGGGTAGTTGAATTGAAAAGACTGATCCTAAATGGTGGGAAGATGATGTTCCTGCCATTTTCCTGGCCCTTCTAAGCATTGAAGGTTTTGCTGTTCTAGCCAAGGAGGCCAGCTTGGCACATGGTTTGCTGTGCTGATTTTCAGAGATCCATTATGGTCAGTTCAAATGCTGTAGATTTTTTAAAAAAACAAAATGACGTTCCCCTTTGATCCAGTGTAGGTTTCAGAAATCCATCACAGCAGGTTGTGTCCAAAATGTCTGTCTGCCTTACGCAGAGTTTATTGGGCTTTCATACAGTTTTAACAAGCAAAGCAAAAGCAGGGGTAGCAACAGTATCTTATTGGTACTTTCTACTTGTCAATATCTAAGACCATCCCAGCCAGAGTTGAATCTCACATGACTCCCTGATACGGCCTGTCTCTGCTAGGTGAGCTCATAAGTTGAAAGGTAAATAGCTACTGAGACCATGGCAGTTTGCTGCGCATGTCTTTACGCAACCTTTCCTCTCATTCCTACAATCCAACTTTTCTCCTCCCCTTCCTTTTAACGACCCCATAAACTCTTGCGGGGTGGAGTCTAGGGAACTAAACGGAGCTGTTTACTGGCCGGATGCCTCCCTGTCACCAGTATGGAGTTATATTCAGCAGATACATTCTCAGAGAGAGAAATATCTGCCTCTGCCTAGGATCCTTACTTTACTTTTACTTTTATTTAGATTTCTAGACCGCCCCCTCTCCCGAAAGAGTACTCGGGGGTGGTGTACAGTCAAATTAAAACACAAATACATAGGAATAAATATAAATGCACAAATCCTTAAGTTAAATGAGGAGGTTAAAAGACTGTATCTTAAAGTAAAGCAATTAAAACCATATTAAAAATAACCACTGAAAAATACCCCAAAAAGTCAAAATTAACCCAACTAAAAATATCTGGCAGGAGGTGAGGTAAAACTATGGATGGGCCAAGCCGGCTAGTCGAAACAGGTGAGTCTATAGTTTTTGACGGAAGGAGCGGAAGTCGGTGGTAGTTCTAATGTCGGGGGGAGGTCATTCCAGAGGGTTGGGCCCATCACAGAGAAGGCTCTACTCCTAGGCGCCGCCCGTTGGCATTGCTTGGTGGACGGCACCAGGAGGAGTCCCTCCCTGTGAGAGCGGATTGGTCGCAGGGATGTATGCGGTAGGATGCGATCCTGATCAAACTCATAGGCTCCTGATTGTGTGGTGAGAGTTCTACTCTAGGCCACCGCACCACTCTTTCTCCTTCCCTTTGTGGGATAGTAATTCCCATTTGTGTTGGCACACCTATTGGCAACCTCTGATCACTGCCTTGGTGGGCTGAGATGGTTTATATCTCCCTCCTTTTTGTCTCTCCAGGTTCTATACCACCTTTTTGAAGAGTTTGTCGGCTTTCCAAAGGTCACCATCACAGACATCGTCCTGGGCTTCCTGAGCTTCTTTGTGGTGGCCCTGGGGGGCGTCTTTGTCGGGATTGTCTATGGCATCATTGGAGCCTTCACCTCCCGCTTTACCTCCCACATCCGGGTCATCGAACCTCTTTTCGTCTTTCTGTACAGTTACATGGCATATCTGTCTGCAGAAGTCTTCCACCTGTCAGGCATCATGGCGTAAGTATGAGACTGGGATGGAGGCAAGTGGTGCCCTTCAGGCATTTGGGACTGGAGCTCTCAGCAGTCCCAATTAACATAGCACTTTGGAAGGGATTAGAGAAGGGACGTGGTGGCTCAGAATGATCAGCAGTTCGGCGGTTCGAATCCCTAGTGCCGCGTAACGGCGTGAGCTCCCATTACTGGTCCCAGCTTCTGCCAACCTAACAGTTCAAAAGCACGTAAAAAATGCAAGTAGAAAAATAGGAACCACCCTTGGTGGGAAGGTAACAGTGTTCCATGCTCCTTCGGCATTTAGTCATGCTAGCCACATGATCACGGTATTGGCTTAGAAACGGAGATGAGCACCCCCCCCTAGAGTCGGCGTTTAGTCAAGCCGGCCACAATGACCACAGAGACGTCTTCAACAGCACTGGCTCTTCGGCTTTCAAACAGATATATATATATATATACACACACACACTATTATTCCCCTCTTATTTCTATCTCTATTTTAACTTTTTTTTTCATATCACTATAATATTCAAAGACATTTTTTTTCTATTTTTTATATTTTCCTTATTTAGATATTAACATCTATTTATGTTAAAATTTCATCCTTCATTTTTTCATTATTCAATGTCTTAATGTACACTTCTAGTACCAATCACAATCAAATCAGTTAAATATTTCAAGTGCATCTATTCACGTTCTATCCAGTCCTCCAATCCATGGGCTTCTACTCTGTTAATACACCGTTTTTGCCTTGTTGCTATGTCCATGAAGTTTCTAGGAGTTGAGGTTTACTTTAGATCGTAACCTTTAGAGTTGGGGTCTCCAAACTTGGCAACTTTAAGACTTGTGGATTTCAACTCCCAGAATTCCCCAGCCAGCCACAAGTCTTAAAGTTGCCAATTTTGGAGCCTCGTAAGTCGCTGAACTTAACCGTGGCTTTTAAAATGCATAGATATATCAACTCATATTTCTCCTCTGAACTCCAGAGGTGAAGTAACTGAGCACAGTGGAATTTTGTTCAGTGTTAGTGTATATAGAGAGTCCCCAACTTATGACTGCAGTTGAAGCCAGAATTTCTGTTTGTAAGGAAGGCAGTTATTAAGTAAATCTGACTTCCTCAATTGACTTCACATGTTTAAAGGCAGCTGGGAGAGTTGTAAGTGGGATGCTACAACCGTTGTAAATATGTACTAGTTGCCAAGCATCAAGATTTTGATCATGGGGATACTGTGATGGTCATAAGTGAGATGTCTGGTCATAAAATAGAGTAGGAATTCTTTATTCGCCAAGTGTGATTGGACACACAAGTAATTTATCTTTGGTGCATATGCTCTCAGTGTACATGAAGAATAGAATAGAATAGAATAGAATAGAATAGAATAGAATAGAATTCTTTATTGGCCAAGTGTGATTGGACACACAAGGAATTTGTCTTTGGTGCATATGCTCTCAGTGTACATAAGGAGAATAAAATACATTCATCAAGAATCATAAGATACAACACTTAGTGATTGTCATAGGATACTAATAAGCTATCAAATTGTATTAGTAAACAAATAAAACAATATAAATTGAAAGATACAAGCCACATGGTTAGATGTAGGTTTCAGAAATCCATCACACAGTTTGTGTCCAAAATATCTGTCTGCCTTTCGCAGAGTTTATTTGGCTTTTTTATAGTTTTTACAAGCAAAGCACAGAGCAACAACACATTACTTTCGGTTTTACTCCCCCAAATCTTCCCTAGTGAATCAAGAATACTATTCAGGCCAAGGTTACCTCATGCCTTTGCTCTGGTGAATTAATGAGCTAAAGATAACAGACTGTGTGCATCACCTTTCCCTTATTCCAGCATCTGGTTCTGCTAATTAGGTGAGGTTGTAGGCTTCCAAGATAGACAGCTACTGAGGTCATGGTAGTTTCTACGCATGCCTGTACGTAAGCCTTACCTCTCATTCCCACAGTTATAGTCATAAGTGGGAAGAGATAGATACTAGGAAGAAGAAGAATATTAATACAGTCTTAGTAAATTATTTGACAGTGTTGTGGGAATTAGTTGTTCAGCAGAATGATGGCATTCGGGGAAAACTGTCCTTGTGTCTAGTTGTTCTGGTGTGCAGTGCCCTATAGCGTCATTTTGAGGGTAGAAGTTGAAACAATTTATGCCCAGGATGTGAGGGGGTCTGTAGTTATTTCCACAGCCCTCTTTTTGACTCGTGCAGTGTACAGGTCCTCGATGGAAGGCAGGTTGGTAGCCATTGCTTTTTCTGCAGTTCTAATTATCCATTGAAGTCTGCGTCTGTCTTGTTGGGTTGCAGAGCCAAACCAGAGAGTTATGGAGGTGCAGATGACAGAGTCAATAATTCCTCTGTAGAAATGAATCAGCAGCCCTTTAATAAGTCCCTTTTTTTTCAGTGCTATTGTAATTGAATCTTTTCTTCTCTGGCCTGACTGCTGGAAGGCAGACTTTGCTTTTAGTTTGCTCTGGGGCTCCAACGAAGCATTTTGCCTGTCCTCCATTTTGTCCCCCAATTCTCTTGGAGCCTTACAGAACAGAAGCTTTGGGGGTGACTCATCCTCCCTGGCTGGCGACGCCAATACTGTCAGCAGAATCGACAGGAAAACCTCCCTCGCTATAAAACCAGCAGAGACAACAGCTCCAACTCATTCAGGGCCATAAAAGAAGTGGCTGGGGGGGGGGAGTGGTGGTGGGGAAGAGCGCAGTGGGGGGATACACGCAACCTTTCGGATTCAGCGGTACTTGGCCCTGTCTTACTGATGCGCTTTCCTTAGGAATGCGGATGAGTCATTGTAGATCGACTGCTGAGCTATAATCTTGACTTACCCTGATTAGCTGGGTAAAGAAATGGAGAGAAATGGCTGGGGGGCAACAAGTTTCTAGTTCACCTCTTCCTGTCCCCCCCTCCCCGACAACTGGCGGGTGAATTGGAAGATGTGTCTTTCTCTCTCTCTCACACACACATCCTTATTACTGAACTACTGTTTTTACCATAACCCCCGAGTCTTCCTTCCTTCCTTCCTTCCTTCCTTCCTTCCTTCCTTCCTTCCTTCCTTCCTTCCTTCCTTCCTTCCTCCCTCCCTCCCTCCCTCCCTCCCTCTCTCTCTCTCTCACACACACACACACACACACACATCCTCATTACTGAACTACAGTTTTTACCACAACCCCTGAGTTTTCCTCTCTCCCTCCCTCTCTCTCTGTTATTGTATTTTTGTTATTAGCTATTTGAAAGAAAAGATAATGAGCAAAAAGACAAAGGACTACAATACAAAATGAATAAACACACAATTTAAACATGGCCCAGAAAGAGTATATCCATAGGTAGGGAACAAGTGAAGAATACATTAAATTGTTTGAAACGTCACTGTTTAAGCTCTAAGCTAAAAGAACATATGGTTGTCTAGGCTGGGTGTGAAGCCATGGGAAGGCCACTTCCTCTAACAGCATATTTTAGTCTTGCGTAGGGGTTAAAGAGGAATGTTTCCCACTTACTCACACGTAGGCAGTTCCCGATTGCCAGGGACAACCAAACGAACGCTTAACAGAAGATTTTATATTAAGGCTCATTTTTGAGTGATGTAGATAAGGTGGCTCAGTGGCTAAGACACTGAGCTTGTCAATCAGAAAGGTTGGCAGTTTGGTGGTTCGAATCCCTAGCGCCGGGTAACGGAGTGGGCTCCCACTACTTGTCCCAGCTTCTGACAATGTAGCAATTCGAAAGCACGTAAAAAAATGCAAGTAGAAAAATAGGGACCACTTTGGTGGGAAGGTAACAACGTTCCGTGTGACTTTAGTGTTTAGTCATGCTGGCCACATGACCACGGAGACGTCTTCGGACAGCTCTGGCTCTTCAGCTTTGAAATGGAGATGAGCACCGCCCCCTAGAGTCAGGAACGACTGGCACATATGTGTGAGAGGAAGCTTTACCTTTACCTTAGATAGCTCCTACAAGCATTCCTCTCTCCACCTTTTCCTTCCGAGCGTGGTCATCCGATGGAACGGAATACCTTCTCAGCAAGATGCGGGAGGTTGGTGGTCTCTTTGCTCTTCCCACAGACACATTTCTCTCTCTCTCTTGCAGGCTGATCGCCGCAGGGGTGGTGATGCGCCCTTATGTGGAGGCCAATATCTCCCACAAGTCCCATACGACCATCAAATATTTCCTGAAGATGTGGAGCAGCGTCAGCGAGACCCTTATCTTCATCTTTCTTGGTGTCTCCACCGTGGCCGGGCAGCATCAGTGGAACTGGGCCTTCATCATTTGCACCCTGATTTTCTGCTTGATTGCCAGGGTTTTAGGTCTGGACATGTTGCTCAAGTGGGACATAGGGCAGGGGTGATGAATGAAAGTTACTGGTTATCTCCTTTACATGGCTTGGCTATTTGAAGACCCACCTCTCCTGAGTTAAGCATCTACCCCGCCCCTAGAGTGTGAAGATGAGGTCTATTGTAGGTCCCTATCTATTAGGACAGGGGGGGATGGGGTGGCTCAGTGGCTAAGACTCTGAGCTTGTCGATCAGAAAGGTCGGCAGTTTGGCGTGTCAAATCCCTAGCATAACAGAGCGAGCTCCCTTGACTTGTCACAGCTTCTGCCAACCTAGCAGTTCAAAACCATGTAGAAAGCGCAAGTAGAAAAGTAGGAGCCACCTTTGGTGGGAAGGTAACAGCGTTCCATGCGCCTTCGGCATTTAGTCAAGCCAGCCGCATGACCACCGAGAAGTCTTCGTATAGCGCTGGCTCTTCGGCTTAGAAATGGAGATGAGAAACCGCCCCCTGGAGTCAGGAACAAGTAGCACATATGTGCGAGGGGAACCTTTACCTTTGCTATCTATTAGGACGGCACACCTTGTGGGATCCAAGGTAAAGGGCTTTCTCCATGGTGGCCCCCTCCCTGGGGAATATCATTTCCTCAAAGATAAGATTGTTACTTTTCTGGAAGACGTGGTTTTAGTCCGTGGTCGACAAAACCCCTGACAAAAGATCCCCAGGTTGATACAGAGCCCATTGGGTGGCTGGCATGGGTGGGATCGCTGCTGGGATGGATGGAGGTTGCTGGGTTTTTACACCGTGACATTTTGATGTTGTTAGTCACCTGGAGTCACTGTGAGCATTGATTCACATAATAAATTAAACAAATAAATAAGTGCCACTGGCAAACTCCCCTACCAACTTTTACGGGAAGGGTCTAGGCATCAAATCGACAGAGTAAGAACATGTTGGTATCACCTAAATTTCTGGGCCATTGCTCCTGTTAGGATGTTAAGGGGCCCCTGTGTGCAGCAGGGATGTTCCTGTGTCCCAGAGAGATTTGCATGCAATGTGTGTATGTCGGGGGGTTAGCCGATTCATGTAAATCCGCTGTGTGAGCTGTGTGATTTGCAAGCCTGAAAAAAGGGGAAAGCCAAGTGCTCTGTATGTGTCAACAGTGCCGTTAGGTCACCTGTAGCCTCTCTCTGTCTTTTCGATCTTGGTTCAGGTGTGCTGGTACTGACGTGGTTTATCAACAAATTTCGCATCGTGAAGTTGAGCCCGAAGGATCAGTTCATCATTGCCTACGGCGGCCTGCGAGGAGCCATCGCCTTCTCTCTTGGCTACCTCTTGGATCATGAGCATTTCCCCATGCGAAACATGTTCCTCACAGCGATCATCACGGTCATATTCTTCACCGTCTTTGTGCAGGTTTGAAAAGGGTCCTTTGGATTTGGGGCTACTAAAGACAAACGCAGCCGTGATGGGGAACCCTATGGCACACGTGCCGAAAGTGGCACACAAAAGCCATGTCACCCAGCAGGCGCGGCCTTCCCTGTTTGTCCTCCGGGTTTCTGGCACACATCAGCTGTCCCTCGTGCGCACGGCAGTGCCAAACACTGGCGAGCACATGCACGCCGGCCAGCTGATTATTGGGTGCGCAGGTGCACCAGAACCCAAAAGTTCAGCTTTTCTGGAGTGTGATCCTTTTGTGTGCGCAGCAGTGCAGAAAACGGGCCTTTGCACGCATGCCTGCCAGCTGATCCATCGGGCATGCATGCGTGCTAGGACCTGGAAGTTCGGCTTTTCCGGAGCCTGGCCCTGATGAGCGCATGCGCACGTGACATTTCCATGCAGCCTTTTTGGCACTCATTGCTGAAAAGGTTTGCCATCACTTACCTACAGTGTCCTACATATATGGAGTCAACATTTCTTTGAGTTCCGCTTGACTCCCAAGAACATGCTTGTGTGACTTTCCTAGCAATAGTACAGCAGTGGCTTGCCACTGCCCTCTTCTGGCACATGGCTTCAACTTTTGAGCCTACTCTACGATTTCCTGATGGGTTCCTTTCCAAGTACTAGATGGGTCTCATCCAATCTAATGTCAGCTGGGTAGAGTCACCTAGCTGTGCCCCTGATAAAGAATGCTTCTGGGATTTACTGTATCAATTGCAGCATTCATGCTTTGTATATTTATTTGTATAGTTCTTTAGAGGTACTCGTAAAATGCAATATGGATTAAATATATCAAAGGTCAGAAATGACCTGGAAGTGAATTTACCTTTGATGATTTTGAGATCACAGAAATGGTGTAGGGTCTCCTGCTTGGACTAGATGACCTATAAGGTCCCTTCCAACTCCGTTAATCAAGCTCAGCCACTGCTAGAGAGGTGGGGCTAGCAAAGTGTTTGGGAAGAGCGTTTGGGAAGGAAAATGACCTTGGGGATGGCTGGTAGAATTGAACCTGGCTTGTCTATCTGCAGGGCATGACCATCCGCCCTCTGGTGGATCTTCTGGCGGTGAAAAAAAAGCAGGAGACCAAGAGGTCCATTAACGAGGAAATTCACACTCAGGTGACGGTTCTCTTCTACCTGCTGTAAAGCACCTCTGTGATGTGTGTGTGCGAGTGAGTGCAACTGTAACTGGCTGTGTTGATATGCTTCACACAACTTTAAAATGTATTTTTAAATATTTTTAAAATGGAGGGTAATATTTTTTACGTTGTCTTTCATAACATTCACCAGTTGAAATATATATATTTTTAATTTAGTTGGAATTGTACAATTCTTTTGTTAGGCTTGCCTGTAGCCATATTCCTCTTGGATCTTTGGCCTGCTACACTTTCTATTATTCTACTATGCCTTTTTCTATTGTGGAAAAATGGGAGGGGGGATTGTACAGAGTTAGATGCGATGTAGCCAAAATAAAATTCCTTCTAGAAAGCCAAGGTCATCTTTTATCTCTGCACCTCTGCACCTTACCAGAACTGGATGGGTGGAACTGCCAGCACGGCAGTGGGAGATTGGACCATGGGATGGACTTGTGGGTGTGGGGGCAAGATCTTGAACTTTCAACTAGGTGGGGAAAACTGGGAAGCTTTCAGATTTGGGGTTTCCCAGATGTGCCAACTTAATAAATTGGAACATTGAGCAATACTTTGCCTTGGACTTTGATTTACTTTTGGATGCTATTTGGAACCCTGACACCTTTTTTACCGTGGTTATTAAGCAAATCACCGCAGTCTTTAAGTGAATCACACGGTTGTTAAGCAAATCCAGCTTCCCCAATCCATTGTTCGCCAGATCTAAATCACTTAAATGCAAGGTGCTGCAATAGTTGTAAATGCGAGCTGGTTGCCACGTGCCTGAATTGCAATCATGTAACCACGGGGGTTGCCTGATGTTGTGACTTCAAGGACTGGTCGTAAGTCAGTTTTTCTGAGGCTGTCATATCGTTGAATCATTGTAAAAGGATCACTCTGAAGTGGAGGACTATGGTACCTGCTGATTTAATCAGAAAGCAAGGACTCTGCTGCCACCTATGGCAGCACCTTGGCAGTGCAACTTCCATGAAATGCCTTGTGTTCTTAATTCAGCCTTCCCCAACCTGGTGCCCTCAAGATAGTAGTCTTATTGGATTGTTGTTATTAGTTGCGAAGTCATGTCCAAACCCATGGACAACATTCCTTCAGGCCTTCCTGTCTTCTACCATCCTCCGGAGTCCATTTAAGCTCTCTCGGATCAGCTGGGATTCAGGAGGCAGAGAATAGATGGGGGCGGGGCCAGTCAGAGGTGGTATACCTCTGATACCATCCTTCAACTATGTGGTTTTCTGCAGGGAGTCATCAAGCTTTACATGGTCGAGAATTTACTGGCTTTTCCTCGTAATTCGTGGTATTCGGAGTCCTTTTTACACCTGCAATTGGCGTTCTTCTGGAGAGAAGGCAATTTTAAATAAATGCGCAATAAATTCACCTTCCTTTTTTTTTGAAATAGTTTCTGGATCATCTCTTGACGGGGATTGAGGATATATGTGGCCACTATGGACATCACCATTGGAAGGACAAGTAAGTGTCACCAGAGCAGAAGAAACAAATAAAGTAAATAGTTGTTGAAATACCGTATTTTTTGGAGTATAAGACGCACCTTTCCCCCCCCCCCCCAAAAGAGGGTGAAAATCTGAGTGCATCTTATACACTGAATACAGCATTTTTATCCTCCTGAAACCCCATCCCTTTGCAAAAATGGCCATGCATAGCCTTTAGGAGGCTTCCAGAGTGCTCCTGGGGGCTGGGGAGGGCAAAAATGAGCGGAAAATGGGCCGTTTTTTGCTTGTTTTTGACCCCCCCTAGCTCCCAGAAGCACTCTGTAAGCCTCCTAAAAGCTATGCATGCCGGGGTTTTTTGACAAAAAAACGGGCCCGTTTTCGCGAAAAACGGGCCATTTTGGGGAGGCATGCAGAGTGCAAAAACTTTTTAAAAAATTTCTCCTCTTCAAAATCTTGGTGCACCTTATACTTCAGTGCGTCTTATAATCTGAAAAATGTGGTACTCAGTTTGTACACGTTTGCTTTCTCAAGTCAGTTCTTAGTTCATTGTTTTGAAAATTCATAACAATAATATCTAGTTTTGCGCACCTGGTGTGCTATGGCCAGACATGACTTAGCAACTGAACCAAATGTCTACTTGGGGGGAGAAGGGGGATCACTTCAAGTAACAACGGGAACCATTTTTAATTGATCCTGTAAAACAATTGTGTGGGTTTTTTTAAAAAAAGGGGGGGAGACATCTAGCCTATCATCATTATTTTTTCTTGCTTCTAAGTAAACACAAGTAAATATATAGAGCAGCCTGGACTACAGCTAGTCCTTGACCTACAATCATTCATTTAATGACAGTTTGAAGTTACAATGACCCTGAAAAAATTGATGGGTTTTTCCCCACTTTAGACCATTGTAGCATCCCCGTGATCAAAATTCGGACACTTGTCAACTGGCATGTGTTTTTGACAGTTGCAGTGTCCCGGAGTCACTTTTTGCGACCTTCTGACAAGCAAAGTCAGTGGGGATTCACTTAACAACTGTGTTACTAACAACCACGGCAGTGATTCCCTTAACATCTGTAGCAAGAAGGGCCGTAAAATGAGGCAAAATTCACTTAAGCCCTGTCTTGCTTAGCAACAGAAAATTGGTGTTCGGTTGTGATCATAAGTCAAGGACGACTTGTAGAACTATTTGATTGCTATCTTTGTATATGACATCTTATAAGACAAAGCTTTGGGACCAGTCCTCCACTTACGATGAGCCTTGGTGGCACAGTGGTTAGAATGCGGTACTGCAGGCTTCTTCTGCTGACTGCCGGCTGACTGCAATTTGGCAGTTCAGATCTCACCAGGCTCAAGGCTGACTCAGCCTTCCGTCCTTCCGAGGTGGGTAAAATGAGGACCCAGATGGTTGGGGGCAAGAGGCTGACTCTGTAAACCGCTTAGAGGGGGCTATAGAAGCACTGTGAAGCGGTATATAAGTCTAAGGGCTCTTGCTATTTCTCCCTTTTTTTCCTTGGCCCTGGTGGTGCAATGGTTAGAATGCAATATTGCAGGCTGACTCTGCTCACTGCCAGCAGTTCGAGTCTCACCAGGCTCAAGGTTGACTCAGCCTTCCATCCTTCCGAGGTGGGTAAAATGGGGAGCCAGATTGTTGGGGGCAAATAGGCTGACTTTGTAAACCACTTAGAGAGGGCTGGAAAGCTGTGTATAAGCCTAAGTGCTATTGCTATCTTCCATTCTTCTCCTCTCCCTGATCCTGCCTCTGTTGTATGGTTTCTCTAAAGGCTAAACCGCTTCAACAAGAAATATGTGAAGAAGTGCCTGATTGCTGGGGAAAGATCCAAGGAGCCTCAGTTGATTGCCTTCTATCATAAGATGGAGATGAAGCAAGCCATTGAGCTGGTGGAAAGTGGGGGGATGGGCAAGATTCCCTCGGCCGTCTCCACCGTTTCGATGCAGTAAGTAGCCGCGGGAAATCGCGGCAGGGGGATTCTGATTGACTCAGATCGCCCTTGCCTTCTGACTGTCTTGTTTAGCAACCGTTGAGGGCAGGGCAAGATGCAATGGGTGGAAACTAGTCAAGGAGAGGAGCAACCTAGAACTGAAAAGAAATTTTCTGACAGAACAATTAATCAGTGGAACAACTTGCCTCCAGAAGTTGTGAATTCTCCAACACTGGAAGTTTTAAAGAAGATGTTGGATAGCCATTTGTCTGAAGTGGTGTAGGGTTTCCTGCCTAGGCAGGGGGTTGGACTAGAAGATCTCCAAAGTCCCTTCCAAGTCTGTTATTCTATTCTATTCTATTCTATTCTATTCTATTCTATTCTATTCTATTCCATTCCATTCCATTCCATTCCATTCCATTCCATTCCACTCCACTCCACTCCACTCCACTCCACTCCACTCCTCTCCTCTCCTCTCCTCTCCTCTACTCTACTCTACTCTACTCTACTCTACTCTATTCTTCTTCTACTCTACTCTATTCTTCTACTCTACTCTACTCTTCTCTACTCTACTCTACCCTACCCTACCCTACCCTACCCTACCCTACTCTGTTCTATTCATTCAAAGTCACAATGGTATAAGACAAAGCTTTGGGAGAATCCTCCATTTAGCATCCAGAGGTCGTGTGGTAACTATTCCCCTGCTTCACAACCTGCTTGCAACAAGCACAGTTAATAGAGAGAAGGGGGAAGTAAAATAGTAAGTTATAGTCACATGATGTTTTGCTTAACCACTGAAGGGGAAGTGAGGTAATAAGCCTGTCGTGGTCACACGGCTTTCCACTTAACCACCGAAGTGCTTAGTGATAATCCCAAAAGTGGATGCTAAGTGAGAACTATCTCTAATGGGGAAAGAGTCATTCTTAACTGTTCTGTCTTTTTGCATGTTGGGTTCTGTCAAAAGAATCTGGAGCTCCCTGCTTAGAGATCCTTTCCCACTTGCCCTTCCCCAAGGCAGCAACCAACTCCTTTTCACCTTGCAGGAATATCAATCCAAAAACTTTGCCGATTGAACGCATTTTGCCAGCTTTGTCCAAGGACAAAGAGGAGGAGATTCGTAAGATCCTGCGCACCAACTTGCAAAAAACCAGGCAGAGGGTAAGCGCAAGGACCTTTTCCCAGCCAATTTCTAAAGAAAAAATTGTAGTAGATTCTTCTCTTCCTGTGCTTTCTCGTTTCCCCCTTTAAATCTTCCACTCAAGCAGAAATGTTGTTCAGTGATGCAGAGAGGTAATTGTTAACCTCCTGTCAGTCCATGGGCTAAGAAAGAGATAATGAGGTTGGACTTGGGGTAGTGGGTAGAAAGGATTGTCAGGATGTGCTTCGAGCAATGGTTAATAACACATGCAATAGGCAACCAGCCGCCTGCCAAATGTCAATGGATTCATTTCCTGCCATTATTGATGTCTGTGGATCCCTAATGGGTGTTACAAGCAATTGGAAGGCTGCTTGTAGAATATAGAATTCTTTATTAGCCAAGTGTGATTGGACACACAAGGAATTTGTCTTCGGTGCCTAAACTCTCAGTGTACATTAAAAAAAAACATTCATCAAGAATAAGAAGATACTTAGTGATAGTCATAGTGTACATTAAAAAAAAACATTCATCAAGAATAAGAAGATACTTAGTGATAGTCATAGGGTACTAAATAAGCAATCAAATCCATACTAGGAAACTAAATAAAGCAATATAAATTGTAAAGATACAAGCAACAAGGTTATAGTTATAAGCAGAAAAGGAGATAGGCAGTAGGAAGAAGGAGAACAGTAATGCAGCCTTTGTGAATAGTTTGACAGTGTTGTGGGAATTAGTTGTTTAGCAAAGTGATGGCACGCAGGGAAAAACTGCCCTTGTGTCTAGTTGTTCTGGTGTGCAATGCTCTATAACATCGTTGCCTGCCTTTGAATTCGTTGAATGACATCCTGGAGTCCATTGTGCTGATTTTCCTAGAGATTTGTTGTAGTTTTTAAACAGGCAGTGAGCACCTGCCTGTCTCAGTCTAACCTCTTCTGCTTTCCATCCCAGTTGCGGTCATATAATCGACACACCTTGGTAGCAGATCCTTATGAAGAAGCCTGGAACCAGATGTTGCTGAGAAGACAGAAGGCTCGGCAGCTGGGACAGAAGGTGAAGGAGTGGGAAGGTAGAATGTGGGGTAAGGGTGGGAGAAGGGAGATTCTAGACCAGGAGTATCGAACTTGATTTCATTGAGGGCCACATCAGGTTTGACCTCAGGGCGCCAGGGTGGGTGTGGTCAGGGTGAGTGTGGCCAGCTCGACGTCACTCGTGCTGGGGGTGCCTGTGACGGCCCGACCGCTGTGCCAGCGAAAATGGGCTCCTGACCTCTGTTTCCAGCTGCGACAGCCTCCTGCAACCATCCGCTAGCGAAAACAGAGCCACCGTGGGCTCTGTTTCCCCACAGGCCAGATTTTAACACCCCTGTTCTAGATCCTCTAGAAAGGGTCTTCAGTGACTGGCAACTACTTCCAGATCCATCTTTGTTGATCAGCTCAATTTTTCAAAAGTGATAATCAAATCAGGTCATTCATAATAAGCTCATTTATACACACAGAACTGGGATGTGGCGGCTCAGTGGCTAAGACGCTGAGCTTGTCGATCAGAAAGGTTGGCAGTTCAGCGGTTCGAATCCCTAGCGCCGCGTAACGGAGTGAGCTCCCGTTACTTGTCCCAGCTTCTGCCAACCTAGCCGTTCGAAAGCACGTAAAAAATGCAAGTAGAAAAATAGGAAACCACCTTTGGTGGGAAGGGAACAGCGTTCCGTGAGCCTTCGGTGTTTAGTCATGCTGGCCACATGACCAAGGAGACGTCTCTGGACAGCGCTGGCTCTTCGGCTTTGAATGGAGATGAGCACCGCCCCCTCGAGTCAGGAACAAATGCACATATGTGCGAGGGGAACCTTTACCTTTTACACACACAGAAACACAAAAACACACAGAAATGCACACATACACACTTCAAACTCCTCCCTCTGTCTGGGGCTCTTGCTTCTTCTAAATTGATGCTATTGTAGATAAAGGATGCTGCAGAAATCTGAACTGGGCTGAACCTCCCAAAAGTGGGTGCTTTTTTAAACACATGCCTGTATGTTTCTGATTCTAGATGAACAACTACCTGACGGTGCCAACACATAAAATAGATTCACCAACCATGTCAAGGGCACGCATTGGTTCAGGTAAGTGGAGAGATTAGGGGGCAGAGTGGGGGTGTGGGTGTTATGGGGCTGATGAGCTGGATGTCCCTGCATGGGAGGAAGCGATGGGGGGATATTTCTTCCTCCCCCCACAAAAAAATCTCTGATATGTGGTTGTTCCCAAGAGAATGGAGTTAAGACTGGGGAGATTCTTCTAAATAACCAAGCAGTAGTGAAGAAACTTCCTTGTCAGCTCACTGTATTATTCTGATTACTTGCTCCTCACAGTAGTTAGTATGACATTATAATTGGGAAAATGATTCTCCTGATCAGTTGGAGCAGAGAAAATTGGGGAGTGGCGCAGTGGCCTAGAGGTGGCGCTGTCCCCTCACTATCAGGAGGTAGAGGCCAGGGGTGGGTTCCAGCCACCATTACTACCGCTTTGGTAGTAAAAAAATTTTTTGCATGCACGCCAAGTATTTTAATGGCCGGATGCTCTTCTTGTCACCAATGCAGAGTTTTGTCCGGCAGATATATTCTCATTGCAGAGAGAGAAAGTGCGTGCGCATTTTCCTTTAAAATGATCTGCGCATACGCACAACATTACAGAAATGAATGAATGTTACACTTTTTAAAATGAAGATTGTTCTGTGCATGTGCAGAATAGAAAATCAAGATGGCACTGCCGACTACAGAACTGGTACGGTCACGTGTCCGCCGGAGTTACTACCTATCCGGCTGAACCAGACCGAATATCTGGTAGAGGCAGATATTTCTCTCTCTGCAATGAGGATATATCTGCCGGACAAAACTCTGCATTGGTGACAAGAAAAGCATCCGGCCATTAAAACGCTTTGCTAGCTCCATTCAGTTACCCAGACTCCAACCCGCAAGAGATTAAATGAAGATGATGATTGGAGGAGAGAAAATTGGTTCTGCTACTTGAGTGGCTTTTTCTTTCAACTCCGCTTATCTTTGCCTTCTTCCGTAGACCCTCTTGCTTACGACCCGAAGCCGGATTCTGACAACGTCCCCATCATAACCATTGACCCGGCGTCCCCCCAGTCGCCGGAGTCGGTTGACTTGGTGAACGAGACCCTGAAAGGGACGAACCACCTTCCCCCCTCCCCAGAGGAAGATGAAGATGAGGAGGGGCTGATAATGAAGGTCAAAGAGCCCTCCTCCCCAGGCACAGACGACGTCTTTACTCCTGGGACAGGCGACAGTCCCAGCAACCAAAGGATTATGAGATGCCTGAGTGACCCAGGGCCTCGGCCAGATCCTGAAGAGGGGGAGCCCTTTATCCCCAAAGGGCAGTGAGCTCCGATATGCACTACTAGACCTAACCCGTAGGAGAGGCTCTTGCACTCCTGTGCAAATTACACACACACCCCAGTTATGCCAATCTCTATTTCTTTGTATCTTTCTCTTCTCTGTCTCCTTCTCTTCAATGCTGGAGCTTTGCTAGAAGGCAGCAGAGAGCCTCTGAACAGACAATATTTTGTGGCCGGAGGCAATAGATCTAGAATTAACCCCAATTCCATATCCATGGTTGGGAATGCCAATCATTCTATCCAGAGATGATCCCCTCTTGGATAGCAGCATGCTCTGACTCACTGTTGCTTTCTCCACTGGCAACTGCACCTTCTCGTTTCCTTCAGAGAAACACCTTTGCTATAATTCCCTCCGGCCAGTTTAGAAACACAGCAGAAGAGCTGAGGACCGTTGGGTGCTCAGGTATATTCAAGTGATGCTGCAAGATATCCTGCGTAGTATTGGGTGATCATAGACACATGCTGAGCCACTGGTTGACCAGTGGCTTCCATACATGTATTTTCCATCCTCGGCTCTAATGCCACGTTTCCTCCATCTTTTCTTCTAAGCAGTAGAGTTTATGCGTTAATTTTTGTGGGCTTCTTTTTAAACCCCATCGATAATGTAATGTAATGTAATTATTAATTTAATTTAAGCCATCGATAATTGTTCTAAATCAGGGGTCCCCAAACTTGGCAACTTTAAGACTTGTGGACTTCAACTCCCCCAGTACTCTCCAGCCAGCTATGCTGGGAGTTGAAGTCCACAAGTCTTAAAGTTGCCAAGTTTGGGGACCCCTGTTCTAAATTGTTGGGGTTCCAAATCTAGCATCATGGGTTTTGCCTTATTTTATGCTTTTAATGGGTTTTCCCCCCCGGTTTTATTTGAATACAAATGAGCAAATTAACTGTAACCAAAGATTGCTCTTGTACCAATTTTGAATCTATGGCTAAGGAGGTCCGGGCACATGATGTCCAGCGCTCCATTTAGCTGATTGGGTAACTGGCCATCCAAACGAGGAGCTGATGAAGGTTCTGCAAGTGGATTGGGCCACTCTTCTCACAGGGAATGATAGCACTGCAGTCCAGCACATCTGGAGGGCGCCAGGGTGAAGATCCCTCCTGTGTGTGTGTGTCCTTCTCTTGGCTGACTCACTCCTGATTGTCCTTTGCCTGAAGCTGGGAGATTTCAGTTAAAACACGTGTTAACACAGCCTATGTGCAACTCCAAAGGCAGATTTTGACCAAAGATGAGTATGTGGTTGTACATAAAGGATTGCTTTAATTTATTTATTTTTAGTTTTTAACAATTGAGTAATCCTTTCTCGAAGAGATTCTAAATTCCATGGAAGAGACTAGGATGTCACTGAGGAGCTATCCTACTACATTTGGGGACAGTGATAGTATGCTTATGACACAGGTTCTCTCTCTCTCTCTCTCTCTCTGTGTGTGTCTGTGTCTGTGTCTGTGTCTCTCTCTCTCTGTGTCTCTCTTTGTGTCTCTCTCTGTGACTCTCTCTCTCTCTCTCTCTCTCTCTCTCTCCCCCTCTCTCTGTGTGTCTGTCTCTCTCCCTGTCTCTCTCCGTCTCTGTCTCTCTCTGTCTCTCTCTGTCTCTGTCTCTCTCTGTCTCTCTCTGTCTCTGTCTCTCTCTGTCTCTCTCTCTCTCTCTCTGTGTGTGTGTCTAAAAAGCTTCAATTTTCCCCTGCCTGTCAGTTGAGAGCATGAAACAAATACCGGTATTAGGTGACTTGTTTGAGCCTTACCATCTAGCAATATTTGGCGCAGAGAAGATGAGATGCTACCTCGTCTTCTCTCCTTTTATCAATACCTATCTCAGTCAGAATAATTCTGTCTTTTCTTCCCCATCCTTCTCTTTTCTGTTCCTCGGTGCTACCTGGGTTTATTCTGCTCTCCCATCCAGTCTTCATTCTCCATCATTCATTCGTTTTATTCCATAATTGGCATCTTCTTTCTGCCTTCTAATCAATAAAAGGTCATCCTTGATTTACAGCTGTCATAAGCCGAGATCTAATCAGAATGGAGCTGGAAGGGACCTTGGAGGTCTTCTAGCCCAACCCCACCCCCTGCTCAAGCGGGAGACCCTACACCATTTTAGGCAAGTGGCTGTCCGGTCTCTCTTCTTATAATGTTTGTCTCCATCCTGGTTTCTGAGACTTCAGCCTCTGTCTTCTCCTTCCCCTCCTCCTGAATCATGTTTGAATTGTGCCATGGTTATTCCAGAGTCAGGGATAAATACATTAACCCTTGTATGTAATAGCAAGGCTCACCTTCCTGGAAGTGGCAGAACCAGGTTTTTATATCAGGGTTTGGGCTGCTACAGACAGATGGAGTGGCCTGCAGAGCAAGCAGCTTCTCTTGAATCCTTTGCAATAAGGAGGAGATGGATGCTCGTTCCTGCTTCGTTCCTATTTTGTTTTAGTCTAAAACATAAAATTTGAATGAGACTAGGGGTGGGATTTGACCGGTTCGGACCAGTTCCGGCGATAGCTCCGAGGATCAGCTCAGAGTTGAGTAAATGGGCCTGCCCCACCCCCCCACCCCTGCGCTTTTCCTACCTTTATCTTCCTCGCTGAATCGCGCAGGAGAATAGATTGCTGCACCTCAGCGGTTTTCCTTCCCAAGCAGCAATCCGGAAGGCGAGTCTTTTCTAAACCGCTCAGCAAACCGGTTGTTAAACTGGTAGGATCCCACCCCTGAATGAGACTGTAATCAGACTGGACCCTACCACTTTCAGATCGCAGGGGGAAAAATATCGACACGATAGAATGCTTCCCTGCATAGGGAATAAAAGTTCTGCATGTAGAAAATCCCTACGTTGGGGAAGAAGGTTCTTCTTGGCCTTGCTTTCTTCCAATGACACGCAAGACGTTTCATTATATGGAAAAGCGTTTAACAATGCCCCTTTCCATAGTCAACCAATTTGATTATGGTCTACGATGACCTTGACTATAATCCGCCACTTCTTTGTGGTGGCTCTTAGCCAAAGATAACCTTCCTTGTTCAGGGTTTTTACATAGTCCCTGTGGCTTAGACCAGAAGAAGTAGAGAGTGAGAAAGTCCGGGAAAGAGATAAGATTGTAACATCTATTTCTGCTTTCCTCAACATGGTAGGGTCTCCAGATGTTTGGGTCCAACACCTCTCAGCCTCAGCTCTTGCTCTCTGTGACAAAATACAGACAAGAGGAGTGGTCCCTAACATGTGGAGACCTCTAGCATTGGGGAGTATTGCAGTTTCTACTATATGAGCCGTGGTGGTGCAGTGGTCAGAGTGCAGTACTGCAGGCTCCTGCTGACTGCCGGCTGCCTGCAATTTGGCAATTCGAGTCTCACCAGGCTCAAGGTTGACTCAGCCTTCCATCCTTCCGAGGTGGGTAAAAGGAGGACCCAGATTGTTGGGGGCAATAGGCTGACTCTGTAAACCGCTTAGAGGGGGGCTGCAAAGCGGTATATATGTCTAAGCGCTATTGCTATTGCTCTCTCTGGGTAGGGAGGTGTAGCACAGCTCTTCAAAGGGAGCGGGATCCCAATCCTCTTCGGTATAGGGCTATCGTCCTGCTCTGCTTTTATCTCTCTGTCCAGGTATTCCAAAGCGAGAAAAAAAATGCCTGCTGATTTGTTTGTGAAGAGTGTGTCCGTTGAAACCTCTGGTGAGGAAGGGGACTCATAAGAAGTTAGCGCATCTTTGGTATCTGCTCTCCACGGTAGACACCATCTCTGGTTTATTCCCGAGTCTCATGGAAAGCTTGTTCAACAAGGATCGTACCCTCTTACAGAGCCATGCTAGTGCCTGCTGATTTTTTTTCAGTAGTACATAGCCGTCCCTTCCTCCTCCGGCCCTACCCTACCTTACACCCCACCCCCTACCACGAAGGGGGCGTTTCCTCCCTCTGCCCCTGTGCTGTGCCTTTTTAGCCATACAGTGTCTGCCTGTGGAAAATGGTGTTGTGCAATTTTGCCTGTTCGTCTGGCCACCATCCGGGCCCCTCTGGGAGGGCTCCTTACACACCAGTGCACCCTTCCATCCAAGCAGCGACGAGCTCCCGTCATTCTCTCTCTCTCTCTCTCTGCCCCCCTCTCCCCCTTTGGTGCATTCACCCCTTCCTCTGGGCTGGAAGAGCTTTGCACAGCACAGGTGGGGGAGGGCAAAAAAGGGAGCCCAGCCAGCTTGCTTTTCACAGTCCTTGTACTCTCAAATTAAGCTGGGCTTTTGCCTCTTGTTCTCTGCTTCAGGCCAAGCGAGAACCAGTGGCCTTCAGTAGCCTCTATGTGCTTTCATGTACAATACTGTCTCCGCTAGGAGCCGTTTAAAGCAATGAATCTATTGTATAAAATATTGTGTAAAGAGAGTCTTTTTACATAAATATTCTAATAAATGAATGTTTTAATTTTTAATGGTCTGGCGCGAGTCTCTCTCTTTCTCTCCCCCCCTTTTTCTAATGTTCTTGCTCTGGGCTTTGCTGAAGCACGTGGGAAACACGTGCAAAACTGAGGATGAGAATTCGGATGAAAGATTATTTGGATTGGCAAGGGAACAGCGGTGGAGCCAAGTATTAAGTTTGGGTCTCATCTCCTCATGTTTCGGTCTCCAAAATGCAAATGTTCCTGCTTTTGAATAGCTTCTAATGGTGGGTCTCAGACAGGGGTGGGTTCCTGCCAGTTCTAACCTCTTCTATAGAAGAGGTTCCACAAATCTACCATGCCGTTTAGAACCGGTTCCAGCTCCCTCCCCCCGCCCGTCCGCACATCATCACGATGAAGAGCCAGAGGAGGAATTCTGGGAGTTGAAGTCCACAAGTCTTAAAGCTGTCTAGTTTGAACACCCCTGGGGTTTTTTTTTCTAAAGGGTTAGGGGTGAAAAGTCTTGTAACTTGACAGCTTTAAGACTTGCGTGCTTCAAATGCCAGAGTTTCTGAGCCAACATTTTGGTTGCTAAACAAGAGCGTTGTTAAGTGAGTTTCACCACATTTTACAAGTTGACCATTCTCACCTGGTCACATGGCTTGCAAGCCACTCCCACACGGTCACATGGCTGACAAGTCACTCCCACAAAGCAGGCCACACCTACAGAAGAGGTTCTAAAAAAAATTGAAACCCACCACTGGTCTCAGAGCATTGTAAGCAGCTGGTCTTAGTCTGTGAAACAATCCATTAAGCCAAGAAGCAGATAAAAATTGTGGGGCCCTTGAGGGATCCTTGAGCTTGGTTCTTTTCTCGCAGACATTTCATTGCCGAGCTTGGTAACATCATCAGTGCTGTAGAATTCTTTCTTGGCCAAGTGTGATTGGACACACAAGGGATTTGTCTTTGGTGCATAGGCTTTCAGTGTACATAAAAAGACAAGATCCATTTGTCAAGAATCATAAGGTACAGCACTTAATGATATAATCATAGGGTACAAGTAAGCAATCAGGAAACTATCAATATCAATGGTAAGGATACAAGCAACAAAGTCAAAACAAAGTGTAGGTTAATGCAGTGTGTAAGCTGAACGCACACACGATTATGTGCCATAACGTTGGTGTCAACTCTTAGCAACCACTTAGATTGCCCCCATAATGATCAGTCCTAAATTGGTCTGATAAATCATCCGATAGTATAGCTATTGCTACTGCAACAGACTTACCTCTGACTACTGATTCTCCCTTTCCCCTTCCCTTCCCTTCACAAATTTATATAGTTGCCCCACTCATACACATTGATTCCAGGTGGCATGGATATTAAACACTCAGAGTTAAAAATTTACGGTTTGCTTTGTCTTGTGTGTTTACAGTTCTTTGCTGACTCCAATCAAATATTTTGGGGCACCTTAAGATAAATCTCTTTCTTATTCCCTGCGCTTCACGCACCTTATGAAATTGTAAACACGGTGGCTCAGTGATGAAGACACTGAGCTTGTCAATCCAAAAGATCAGCAGTTCGTCGGTTCGAATCCCTAGCACCGCATAACGGAGTGAGCTCCCGTTACTTGTCCCAGCTTCTACCAACCTAGCAGTTCAAAAGCATGTAAAAATGCAAAAATAGGAACCACTTTTGGTGGGAAGGGAACAGCGTTCCGTGCGCCTTCGGCATTTAGTCATGCCGGCCACATGGAGATGAGCACCACCCCCTAGAGTGGGGAACGACTAGCACATATGTGTGAGGGGAACCTTTAACTTTATCTAAACAACTTTAATATGTCAAGGGTCTTTAACATGATGTTTCTTAGATATGTACATCTACAAACCTGGCCTTCAATAAATAAGTTAAGAATCTTAACATGATATGTCAATCTATCCATTGTCAAACATCAATCATCACCATCTTCCTTTAATATAGTCCAAGACCAGAACTAAATAATTTCAAAGAACTCAAGTATAATCCTAAAATTAAAACACTGAAAGTTTAATACCTAATATATTTCTACTGATAAATCTAAATACGTCGTGGTCAGATTTTACTGCTGCTCTTTCAGTGCACCACCAAATAAATTATAATTTCTATGAACACTAGGTGGCAAACTTCTCCTTTTAATTATTCCTGCAAATAACTATTGGAAAAGTCTAATTGCATTTGTCTAGTTTACCAGTCTCTGATCAGTGTGATCACACCAATACTGTAACACTCATGTTCTTCCATTTGCTGGTCTGAAGTGATACATATCTCTATGATCCCGTGGATAAATCTGCACAATCTAACGGGGACAAACTGATAGCCTTTAACCTCCATTACATTCGTCTGATCCTTTAAACTCACTGAAGATAATTCATCTTTTGTCTGTGATGTACAAAGGGAAGTGGGTGACCTTTGTTCATTTTTGTTTGTTTTTGAAGACAGCTTTGCAAAGTTCACAAACTTCCTCGTAAACAGGAAGAGGGGATTAAAATGATTTTTGAACCAGGAGAAAGCCAAAGCGATATATTTGTGCGTTTGAACAGAAGAGCTGTGAACACTTGGATCCTATAAAACCACATCTTAGTCCAGGGGTCTTCAACTTTCAACTTTAAGCCTGGAGGACTTCAACTCCCAGAATTCCCCACCCCGCTTGGCTTTGGCAGCTTTGATGGCTGGGGGGAATTCTGGGAGTTGAAGTCCGCCAGGCTTAAAGTTGCCAAGGTTGGATATCCCTGTCTTATTCCATCTGCACCCTGAGCTATCTTTGCGGGGTTGACAGTTGGCATCTTGGGTCTGTTGCTTCTCTAAGGTGCCGCTTTACAGCATGCCGCTTTGCTTGTCGTGACAAGAAAAGATGAAATGATGGTGCTCTCAGCTCCACAAGCAGCCTGAGGAGAATTTGCTTCATTTTTACAGAAGAGTTTACCCGTCCATGACTTCATAAACCTGGCAGAAACTCTTAGAACGCGAGAAAGCCAAACGGATGAGACAAACCATCCCAAAACACTTATGTCATAATGGAAAGTTTCTTCTAGTAGCTTAGAAAACAAGATACCGTCGGCTGTGGGCCATGCTACATGTTGTTAACCCTACTTGAAACAATGAATGCACAAAACAGTTTGAGCCGCTTGTTATAAAATGGGTGACAAAGATGAATTTCAACCCATCTTTGGGCCAAAGTGGAATAATGTGACTGCTTGGCCTGATATAGCCTTTTCTTGCTTAATCCTCTCAACCTATATCGCTCATTTTTTTATTTCTTTATTTACTGTACTTTTCAGAGTATATGTCGCACCTCCCCCCCTAAAACAGTGTGGAAATGTTGGTGCATCCTATACAACGAATAGAGACATTTTTTTGCCTCCCGAAGCCCTGCCCCCGCATGGACTGTTTTTCGCAAAAATGGACACTTTTTCGCCTTCTTTCAGTCCCCAGCAGCTTCCGCAGGGCTGGGGCAAGGCAAAAACGGGGACGTTTTTTTACCTCTTCGAAATCTTGGTGTGTCTTATACACCGGTGCGTCTTATAGTCCAAAAAATACAGTATGCATTTGTATCCTACCTTTATTATTTTTACAAATAACTCAAGGTGGCAAACATATCCAACACACCTTCCTCTCCTTATTCTCCCCACAACAATAACACCCGTATTAGGTGGGTTGGGTTGACAGAGAGTGACTGGCCCAGAGTCACATCTCCTGTTGCTTTTCAGCAAGCTAGACCCAAGATCAGGGGTGTCCAAACTTGGGAACTTTAAGACTTGTGGACTTCAACTCCCAGAATTCCCCAGCATGCTGGCTGGGGAATTCTGGGAGTTGAAGTCCACAAGTCTTAAAGTTCCCAAGTTTGGACACCCCTGCCCAAGATCATCATCCAACAGGTATTTTCTTCCGCCACACTTTTCTACTGTTTTTTCCCGCCAAAAGCTCATTCACACGTTAAGCTTTTCTTGGGCTGTTTATTTACCCACTTATTTTTCCACTTATCTTTTTTTTTTGACAGGGTTTTCATGGCAAAGATACTGGAATGGGTTGCCATTTCCTTCTCCAGTGGATCATGTTTTGTCAAAAAGTGTCAAAAGTGTGCATAGGTTTTCCCAGTTGCAATGGATGGCTTTGAAGGTTGGACCATAAGAAAGGCTAAGCGCCAAGGAATGGAGGCCTTTGAACTCTGGTGCTGGAGAAGACTCCTGCGAGTCCCTTGGACTGCAAGGGAATCAAACCGGTCAGTCCTAGAGGAGATCAACTCTGGCTGCTCTTTAGAAGGCCAGATCCTGAAGAGGAAACTCAAAGACTTTGGCCACCTAATGAGAAGGAAAGACTCACTGGAGAAGAGCCTCATGCTGGGAATGATGGAGGGCAAAAGAAGAAGGGGACGACAGAGAATGAGGTGGCTGGATGGAGTCACCAAAGCAGCAAGCGTGAGCTTAAATGGACTCCAGATGATAGTAGAGGGCAGGAAGGCCTGGAGGAATGTTGTCCACGGGATTGCAATGGGTCGGACACGACCTCTCAACTAACAATAACAACAATCTTTTAAAAAAATTACTTCAGCAAATTCAATTCCTCTACCCCATTTCTGCAGGTTCCCAGGCTCATTCCTGCTACACAGGCCTTCGCCAGGTATCTCAATGTCTGTCGTTCTGGATGTCAGTTCATTCTGTTCTCTTGCCCGCCACCTGTTTTGATAATTTTTAATTCTGTGTTTGGATTTTGTAAGCCGCCCAGAGTCTATGTTGGAGTGAGCAGCCATAATAAACGTATGAATAAATCAATCCATCACCATCGCCATCTTCCCAGCTGGAATGACCCATGGTAACGCATGAATCACCTGTCTCTGTTTTTCTTGGGAAAGGAGTCCACCTCAAGCCAAGGAGAAAGCGCATGGCTTCTGCTCCCATGGGCCACCGATTTGGAAAGCCGTTGAGACAGACTTTAAATCTGCCTGATCCCCAAACGTGTGTTGGGGCTTGATTTTGCTGCTGTCAGCAATTCAGGGAGCCAATGAGACTTTCCCAGATTACCATCCAGCAACTCGGTGAGGTGTGTGAAGAACAGCAGATGGCATTGTGTTCAAGCCAATTTACATGTTAAGAAAGAGGGAATTCAACCACTCAAGATAGATGAGTGTCACATCAAAACTTGGCAGCTGCTTTTTTTCAGACCTGGCAACTCCAGGTCTATGTCTATGGAACGTTAGCAGATAAGGATGAAACATGGGTAAATAATGTCCTCGGGATAGGTTAGGACTGTGATGGCGAACTTATGGCATACGTGCCACCTATGGCACATGGAGCCCTCTCTGCGGATACGCGAGCCGTCACCCTAGCTCAGTTTTACCATGCATGTGCGTGCATGCGCCTCCCGCTGACCAGCTGGTCTTTGGGTCTCTGCTGCGCATGCACAGGGGGTGGAGTGCTTGTGCTGGGGGCGTTTGCATTGCATTTGGGGGTTTCGCTGGACACTCGGCACCAAAAAGGTTAGCCATCACTGGGCTAGGAAGTTTACATACACTGGAGTTTTTAATGTAAGATTTCCTTTTGCTGATTTTATTCCAGGCCTCATGTTAGCATGTCTCCTGATCAACAGGTTCCTGAATGAGTTGTTGGCTAGCCAGAATCCCTGATGCTAGCAGAACGTGGCTTGTGAATGACACTCAGAAAACCCCTTGACATACACAAGCCTCACCCAACCAGTAGCTGACCACAGAGGAGTTATCCTGATCAAAGCTACAGATATCCTGCCTTTTCAATTGACTCTTCATAATGCCATCGCTCTTTGTGATGTTTTCTCTTTGGCTGAGTTCACATTAGATGCTTCTGTTCATTTTAACCACAGTTCATTCAAGGGAAACCTGGTATTCAGGCTTCATGCATCAAACCCTAAAATAAACTAGCCACTCCAACTGAGTTTGCATATCCAAGTAGATTAAAATAGGGCTGACTAATTGGTAGTTCTGGGTTTTGGGCAAATTCAGCATTTAAACCACAGTAAGAAAAGATAACTGCCATAATTTGTTTACCAAGGTTCACATTAACAGAGAGAATACACTGAATAAATAGGAGGTAGCTAAGATTAAATGAGGTTCAGTGTCAACCCTGTTTCCCTGAAAATAAGACCTCCCTGGATAATAAGCCCAACCTGGCTTTTGAGTGCATGCAATAAAATAAACCCTCCCCTGAAAATAAGCCCTCCTCAAAAATATTGCAACACAGGAGCACCCATGAGGCGACCATGCTCACCACCTCCTGCACCTCAAATAAGACCTCCCCCCAAATAAGGGCAAGTGCTTATTTTGGGGTAAAAAGAAAATAAGACCCTGTCTTATTTTCGGGAAAACCTGTTATCTACAAAAGGCGATGCAAAATTGGTCTTGTGTGACAAAGATATACTGTATGCAGATACCAAATAAAAATGCAGGCTAACAAATCAAATCCACACAGCATAAATAAAGCATAATGTTTTAATCATTAAGAGAAACATCTGCTCTTACTTCAACTGTCTCTGTTTACATTCTCTTTCTTGATTACAGAAGAATCTTGAGAAATAATTGTGTGTATGTGTGTGTGTTTAACTATAGGCTGGGTGCACCCATCATTTAAATGTTTTTAAACTTGACCAGACATGACCAGGCCTGGTTCACAGATATACAGTAAGCCACGACTTACCTAACCAGTTTCTACTAACTGCAACGGGTAACCTCACAAGCACCTTAACCCAGGACTGAACAAGTGACACCATTAACTGGCATTACACATAAACCCAGTCATGGAGATGTATTGAAACTACACATTTAACCTTGTTACTAGGTTGGCTCGCTACAGTAACCCAAGAACTGACCAATGGATTATGTTCTGACCCAGGCTTCCCCAGCAGCATGAAGCTGAGTACTCGTCACGATAAACCCCTTTTATTTAATTTACAGTGAATTCCTCTCCAGCAAAGTCCCGGCCCACAGTCTTTCAAGATAGTTCACAATTACAGATCTTTTTCAGGCTTGGAGAGTGGCCAGGCCAGTATCTATATCTATACATACCCCTCCCCTTTCACTCCTCTTTTATTCCCTATAGGAGGGACCATTCACCGTCCACCTGTAGCCTTACTCCCAAGTCGACCCTTGTTCCTTGCCTTCGTCTGGCCACTCTGTGCATGAGTACACTGGGAACAGGCTCCAGCTGTTCGTCTGCATCACTGATGTCCGACTCCGAAGGCAGCTGACAACTGTCAGACGGCTCTAGCCCCCTCTCTGCCTCCGACATAGAGCCCTCATCAGAGCCTTCCCCAGACTCCAGGACTGGCCCATGTTCCTCCCCAATCTCCTCACTGTCCGAATCTGCTGCAGCTCCAGTGGCTGCTGGTGGGTCACAAGAGATTCACTACATATAAAGGTAAGACATACACAGACGAAAAAATGAACGAAGGTTATAATTAACCAAGCTTACTAAGTGTATGGGTGCAGCTTCTAAGTACGTAACAAACTAAGCTGGTTAAATGTGTGCATGGAGACCTAAAGTAGAAATCACTGAATCTGAATCTACATTCACACACTACCTAGAGAATTTACTAGAGAGATTACCTTGAGAAGGAATGTTAGCAAACATGAATGGAACCCAGGTGAGAAAGAAGGTGTTAGAAAGAGACTTACAGTGACTCCACCTTTATTCTCTTTGATATAAGAGGAGAGAAGGGAAAATGCCATCAGGGTTTGAGCCAAAATTTCTGTTGCTAAGCAACATATTGTTAAGTGGGTTTTGGCTCATTTTACGACCTTTCTTGCCACAGTTCTTGAGTGCATTGTTGCAATTGTTAAGTTAGTACAGGTAGTCCTCAGCTTACGAACACAATAGAGCCCAAAATTTATATTGCTGAGTGAGAAATTTGTGAAGTGAGTTTTGAACCCATTTTACAACTTCTCTTGTCGGGTTTGTTAAGTGAATCACAACAACTGTTAAATTAGTGACACGGTTGTTAAGTGAATCTGGTTTTTCCCCCCATTGACTTTGCTTGCCCTAAAGTCACAAAAGGGGGATCACATGACCCTGGGGTGCTGCAAACTGTCATAAGTATGAGTCAGTTGCCAAGCGTTTGAAGTTTGATCACGTGGGATACTGCAACGGTTGTAAGTGTGAAAAACGGTCATGAGCCACTTTTTTCAGTGCCGTTGTAACTTTGAAAGGGTCATTAAATGAAGTGTTGTAAGTTGAGGATGCTCGGCCTTCCGTGCATGCGCTTTGATCGCACATGTGCGGCTTGAAAATGTGCCTAAATAGAACAGCACAGAGTCGGGGTGGGAAGGCGGGTCCACCAGTGATTTCCACTACCAGTTCGGGTGAACCAGTCCGAACTGGCTGAATACCATCTCTGTCCATAACCCTTGAGTCAGGAGGTCACCTTGTTAGGCTAGGCAGATGTAGAACTCTGGGAAAATGATTCTGGAAGTCAACCGCAACTCCTTAGTTCTAACGAGCTGCTTCAGGCCACAATCAGCAGGTCTGCTAACTTCACTTCCCAGGAAGACCTGTCACATCTGTGTAATTTCGGTACCCAAATTTAGGCTGCTTCCAGAAGCAGCCAAACAGGAGGAGTTGAAGGAAGGGTATTGAGCTTTGAAAGCGGTGAAGATAATATGAATGCCATGCTCCTTAATTATAATAATTGACCAAAGCGAGGATGAGAAGTACGGTGAATTCCCTTTTGGTAGAAGAACCTCTGTTCCCAGAGCGGTGGAGTCGCAAAATTGTTTTTTTGGCTAGGATGTTTTAATTGAATGTCCTCTTTTGCTTGTTTCCCAGGGTGAGAAGAATGCACAACAGAGGTGATATTCAGCCAGTTCTGACAGGTTCTGGAGAACCGGTAGCGGAAATTTTGAGTAGTTCGGAGAACCGGCAAATAGGCTGGCCTCGCCCCCGCAGCCTCCCAGCTGATCTTCTTTTGTTGTCCTGAACAGGAGAATGAAGCTGGAAAGCAGATTAGTGAGGTGGGGAAGGAATGGGAATTTTGCAGTATCCTTCCCCTGCCACGCCCACAAAGCCACACCACGCCCACAAAGCCACGCCCACAGAACCGGTAGTAAAAAAAATTGAATCCTACCACTGATGCACAAGCTGGGCCGGTATAAAAGACCAGCAAACTAAGTAGAGCGAAAGGATGGGTAACAAAACCACTTTTAGGTACTTTAGTTCAGGGGTCTCCAACCTTGGCAACTTTTAGCCTGGCGGACTTCAACTCCCAGAATTCCTTCTCAACGTACGACCACAATTGAGCTCGAAACTTATGTTGCCAAGTGAGAAATTTGTTAAGTGAGCTTTGCGCCGTTTTGTAGCTTTTCTCATTCTGTTTGCTAAGTGAACCCATGCAGTTTTTACATTTGTATCGGGATCCCCAAACTTGACAACTTTAAGACTTCTGGACTGGCTGGAGAATTCTGGGAGTTGAACAAGTCTACAAGTCTTAAAGTTGTCAAGTTTGAAGACCTCTGCATTAATAGCATAGTTGCTAAGTGAATCTGGCTTCCCCGTTGGGTTTGCTTGTCAGAAGGTTGCAAAAAAGGATCGCACAACCCCAGGGCACTGCAACCGTCATAAATATGAGCCAATTGCCAATTTTGATCACGTGACCATGGGGAATTGGATACTACAATACAATAGTAGAGTTGGAAGGGACCTTGGAGGTCTTCTAGTCCAACCCCCTGCCTAGGAAATGGTCTACAATGGTCGTAAGGGTGAAAAATGATCATGTCACTTTTTTCAAGGCCGTTGTAACCTTGAACGGGTCACTAAATGAACTGTTGCAAATCGAGGATTTATTGTATTGACTTAGGACAGGGGTGTCCAAACTTGGGAACTTTAAGACGTGTGGACTTCAACTCCCAGAATTCCCCAGCCAGCCATGCTGGCTGGGGAATTCTGGGAGTTGAAGTCCACACGTCTTAAAGTTCCCAAGTTTGGACACCCCTGACTTAGGAGGAGGAGAAAAAGGCTTGAATACACCATGGGGAGAGTTGGCTTTTCTGCCTGCTAATTGCTCCTGGTTCAAAACTCCTGGAGTGAAGGTTAGAATATTTATGCGTCAGCTGTGGGGTACAAGCACTCCTTGACGGACAACCCCAGTCGATCCCGAAACCTCCGTTTGCGAAGCGGGATGGTTGTTAACTGAGTTTTGTCCCCTTTTACGAACTTTCTTGCCGCAGTTGTTCAATGAGTCCCTGCGGGTGTTCAGCTAGTCACACGGGTGTTCAGTGAAAATGGCTTCCCCATCGACTTCGCTCGTTGGAAGGTCGCCAAAGGGGAATTGCATGACCCCAGGACGCTCCAACCGTCACAAATACATGTGTCCATATTTTGATCACATGACCTTGGGCGTGCTGCAAAATGGTCATACAGGTGAAAAATGGTCATAGGTTTTTTTTCCAATGCTGTTTTAATTTTTGTCACTAAATGAATGGTGGTTAAGCTGAGGGCCATAAATAGAAACCAGTCACCAACTATCCGAATTTTAATCACGGGACCATGAGGATACTGCAATATCACTTTATCCATTGCGATTGTGATTTCAAATGGTTACTAAATGAATAGTTGGGAATCAAGAACTACTTGTACAGAATCTTACTTTGGTTCAGGTGGCTTATTCAAGTACCTAGAAAAAGTGCAGAGAAGAGCAACCAGGATGATTGGGGGACTGGAGGTTAAAACATACAATGAACGGTTGCAGGAACTGGGCATGGCTGTTCTAGTGAAGAGAAGAACCAGGAGAGACAGGATAGCTGTCTTCCAATATTTGAGGTGCTGCCACAGAGAGGAAGGGGTCAAGTTATTTTCCAAAGCACCTGAAGGCCAGACAAGGAATAATGGATGGAAACTGATCAAGGAGAGATTCAGCCTGGAAATAAGGAGAAATTTTCTGACAATGAGAACAATCAACCAATGGAACAGAAGTTGCCTTCGGAAGTTGTGGGAGCTTCGTCACTGGAAGCTTTCAAGAAGAGACTGGATTGCCATTTGTCAGAAATGTTGTAGGATCTCCTGCTTGGGAGAGGGGCTTGGACTAGATGATCTACTAGATGACTTTCCAACTCTCTTAATCTAATTAATCTCTCCAGTGGTAGGTTCCGGCATCCACCGTATGAATGTGTGCAGCTCGCGCATGTGTCCTTACCTCTTGTGATGCCTCTGTGAGCCTCTGCGATGCTCCAGCTGCTTGGCGGAGTGTCGCACAGGCACTGTGTGCTCCATGTACGTGTGCAGAAGCACCGAAGGGCTTAAATACAGGTAAGGAGCTCGAGCGGGCGGGTGGGCCCTCCGGAGCACCATACTGGAACAGTACCCGGTGCTCCGGGCAGGCACCAGTATGCCCGTACCGGAGCGTACCTCCTGCAACCCACCACTGAATCTCTCCAAAGTCAACTGCACCAAGAAAACACAAGAGAGGGAATAAAGAGAAGATTAGCCCTGTTTTTGTTCATTTCAGGCCTTGGAACAGGGCCTTGGTAGCAGCTCCTTCTCTGAGTACATCTTACTTTTCAAGGCATAAAACAGGCAGGGGTGGAGTCGTCATGAGGGTAGGTGAGCTTCCCCTGACTCTGCAAAAGCGGAGAAATTCTGGTTGGGTGACTGTGGACTTTTGGTTTAATTGTGTCTTCTTTTCCCTTCCCCAGTCTGCATAAAAGAAACCCACAAAATACAAAAGGAAGCAACAGCTTCCAAGCCACCTTTGTGGTGGCTGGGCTTCCTGTTAAGATGATTGTTCTGTTGGAGCAGGAAATCCCTCATCATCTGCCATCAGCCCACGGTTATGAATGCTCAGCCTGGGTTAGTGGCAGCCTGGGTTAGTGGTGTTGTATAAACACACCATTTAGTATTGAGGTGGGCCAGGCCGTTGGCCTGTATGGCTGCCTTCATGGGCCCACTCCCCTGCTGCTTGGCTGTTGTGCTTCAAGGACATCTCCAGGGGAGAAGATGAAGAAGGAACTCTTGGTCTGGATCTTTTTCAGGAGCAATGGGAGAGACTCCTGACTTTAAGAAATGGTTGGATATTTTCTTAATAGATTAGATTAAGAATAGAATAGAATAGAATAGAATAGAATAGAATAGAATAGAATAGAATAGAATTCTTTATTGGCCAAGTGTGATTGGACACACAAGGAATTTGTCTTTGGTGCATATCCTCTCAGTCTACATAAAGAAAAATAAAATGAATGTATTCTCATTCATCAAGAATCATCAAGTGATAGTCATAGGTTACTAATAAGCAATCAAATTATACTAGGACACAAACAATATAAATTGTAAAGATGCAAGCAACATGGTTATAGTCATAAGTGGGAAGAGATAGGTACTAGGAAGGATGAGAAGAACAATAGTAATACAGTCTTAATACATTATTTGACAGTGTTGTGGGAATTAGTTGTTCAGCTGAGTGATGGCATTTGGGAGAAAACTGTCCTTGTGTCGAGTTGTTCTGGTGTGCATTGTCCTTTAGCGTCGTTTTGAGGGTAGAAGTTGAAACAATTTATGTCCAGGATGTGAGGGGCCTGTAGATATTTTCACCGCCCTCTTTTTGACTCGTGCAGTATACAGGTCCTCAAGGGAAGGCAGGTTGGCAGTAATTGTTTTTTCTGCAGTTCTAATTATCCGTTGAAGTCTTTGTCTGTCTTGTTGGGTTGCAGAGCCAAACCAGAGAGTTATGGAGGTGCAGATGTCAGACTCAATTCCCTTGAAATTATGAAAAATACTGTAGAGGTAGTCCTCAACTTACGACTATAGTAGAGCCCAAAAGTTCTCTTGCTACGCGAGACAGTTAAGCAAGTTTTGCCCCATTTCGTGACCTATCTTCCCACCGTTGTTAAGTGAATCACTACAATTATTAAGTTAGTCACACGGTTGTTAAGGGAATCTGGCTCCCCATGGACTTTGCTTATCAGAAAGTCACAAAAGGTGATCACATGACCCTGGGACACTGCAACCGTCATAAATATGAACCAGTTGCCAAACATCTTAATTTTGACCATGTGATCCACGGGGATACTTCAATGGTTGTAAGTGTGAAAAATGATCATAAGTCACTTTTTTCAGTGCCAGTGTTACTTTGAACAGTCACTAAACGAATGGTTGTAAGTCGAGGATTATCTGTAATTCATTAAATTTCTCTACCCATAGATTTGGTGGTGAATTTCAGCTCTGGTTTTAAAATGCAGTGGACTAACAAGATTTCTTGCTCCCCAGCTAAAGAGACTTTGATATGTGAAAAAGAGGCCATTTCTTAAACCAAAATGCTTATTTGGCCAACCACAATTTCTGTTGGTCTCATAGTTTACATTACAAAGATGGCATCAACACAGCCATTGAGTGCTGTGGGCTTCTTCATCTACACCGGTGTTTTCCAAACTTGGCAACTTTTAAGTTGGGTGAGCTTCAACTCCCAGAATTTCCCAGCCTCCTGTGCTTGCTGAAGAATTCTGAGAATTGAAACTGCCCATCTTAAAGTTGCCAAGTGTGAAAAACACAAATCTAGACCTTGAATCTAACCCTTTTCAAGATTTTCTTTCTATTTTTGAATGCACTTTTCCCAATGTGTCTCCTTTGCGCGAACATTTTGTCCTTTACAAGATGCCATGATGTACAGAGTTTTCTCTAATGTCCACAATTTGAGTTGAATTGGGAACAAAAGTCACATGATAAAATTTAAGGAGACTTGTGAGAGAGAGGACTCAATTCATCATCAACCAAGGAATCATCCAGGTTAAAAGTCAAGACGTACCACCGTCCCCATCTTCCCTTCCTTCACCGTCACTTCCATCTTTCTCCTGTTGCTGTTGTTGATGATGCTTCCCACTTTCACCAAACAGCTCCTTCTGAGAAGAGCAAGCCCTTTTGAGAGCCCATATCATTGCTTCCACGCAATGCACTATATGTACTTGGGTTCTATGACATACACATGGTCTCTGATGCTTGGCTTGAGAACATATCAAGATATCCAGAGAAACAACAGGACAAGCAAGGAAGGGAGGGAGGGAGGGAGAGAGAAGGGAGGATGGGAGGGAGAGAGAGAAAGAGAGGAGAGAGGGAGGGAGAGAAGTGAGGGAGGGAGAGAAGGAAGGGAGGGAGAGAGAGAGAAGGAAGGGAAGGAGAGAAGGAAGGGAGGGAGAGAAGGGAGGGAGAGAGAAGGAAGGGAAGGAGAGAAGGAAGGGAGGGAGAGAAGGGAGGGAGGGAGGAAGAGAGGGAAAGAGAGAAGAGAGGGAGAGAGGAAGGGAGAGAAGGAAGGAAGGAAATTATTAAGGATCTTAGGTTATCAGATTCATCAATATGAGAATCTGTGTGTAACAGGAAAAATCATTGTCACCAAGTTGTCTAATGATCTTGGTCTTAAGAAAATATTCAAAAAAATGCTTTCCAAAAAAAACGGGACAAGTCTTAGCTTGATTCAGGCAGTAATTCCCCTTCTCCAATTAGGGCCAAGTAAGAGAGAAGGAAGACTGGCATGTTAGTTCTGTCCTTCACTTCCATAACGATCTTCATTAGCTAACACTCTTCATCGGAGAAAGCATACAAGACCCAGAAGGCCCTGGACAGGTTTTCACCTCTGGGGACCCAGATCCTACTATCAGAACTCTAAAAGCCCGGCTTGCATTGTAATGAGCCTACTAACAAACCCCACAACTTCTCATATTGAACCCGAACACACCCTTTGGGTTTTGACTGCTGGGACACAACTTCAAGTGCTTTAAACACTAAACCAGGCCAGGATTTTGCCTTTGCTGAACAATCCTTTTATAATAAGTGTCTTCTGTAATTCAAAGCATGGGTGTTGTGGCCCACCTGTGGAGCTGGCAGCAGACTCAGACAGTGGGGAGGTTGGGGAGGAACATGGGCCAGTTCTGGAGTCTGGGGAAGGCTCTGATGAGGGCTCTGTGTTGGAGGCAGAGCGGGGGCCAGAGCCGTATGCCAGTTATCAGCTGCCTTCAGAGTCAGACATCAGTGGGGCAGAAGAGCAGCTGGAGCCTGTTCCCATTGTGCACATGCGTAGAGTTGCCAGACGAAGGGAACAGCTAAAGAACAGGGGTCGACTTGGGAGTAAGGCAGATGATGAATGGCCCCTCCCAGAGGAAATAAAAGAGGAGCAAAAGGGGAGACAATTAATTTGCTAATTGGTTAGTGACTCTCTGAGACTCCTTGCCAAGTTCTGCAGATATTGGTCTATCTCAGTTCTCCAAGCCAGAGAAGGTCTGTGACCGCAAATCCTCCCTTGAAAGACTTTGCTGGCTGTGAATGAGCAGAGTTCACCGTCAATTAATAAAAGGGGTTTTGTCGGGACAAGGAGTTTATTTCCTGCTCTTGGCAAGCCTAGGTCAGAACAATGGGTTGGCATCTGGGTGCTCGCATTAAACTTAGCTCCATGAATTGAGAACTTTGTAAAACCAGAGTTTGAACTGCATGGGGAAACCTAAGTCATTCATCCTCCCCCAGCCCTTGCACTTTCCAAAGCTTTCCTCATAAAATGTATGAACAGAGCTTCTGTCACTTTCAAAGTAAACTCGGATGTGGCCAGTGGGTCTTATTTGTCAATGACTAAACCCTGGGAAGAAGTTAGAGGGCCCCTGACCTATGGTATCCTATTTTACCAGCTCCTGTTTTTCAGGCATGGTGAGGGCAATGACTTGTTTAAACACAGGAAACTGCTGGTCTCATGTTTAATTTGGCTTGGCAGGGCAACGTGACGTACAAAAGTGATAAGCAATCAGAGTGTGGTTGATCGTTGTTGGATTGGAAAGCTGGAAAAGATGATTAATTGACCTCTTCCATTGTAGGCCAAATTATCCAGCCAATAATATAAAAAAAATACATACAGGTAGTCCTCGGTTGACAACCGCAATTGAGCCCAAAATTTATGTTGTTAAGTGAGACATTTGTTAACTGAGGTTTGCCCCATTTTACGTCCTTTCTTGCCACAGTTGTTAACTGAATCAGTGCTGTTGTTCAGTTAGTAACCTCGTTGTTAAGTGATACAATAATACAATACAATAGTAGAGTTGGAAGGGACCTTGGAGGTCTTCTAGTCCAACCCCCTGCCTAGGCAGGAAACCCTATACCGTTCCAGACAAATGGTGATCCAACATCATCTTAAAGACTTCCAGTGTTGGAGCATTCACAACTTCTGGAGGCAACTTCTGTTCCACTGATTAATTGTTCTAACTGTCAGGAAATTTCTCCTCAGTTCTAAGTTGCTTCTCTCCTTGATTAGTTTCCACCCATTGCTTCTTGTTCTGCCCTCAGGTGCCTTGGAGAATAGTTTGACTCCCTCTTCTTTGTGGCAACCTCTGAGATATTGCCATATATATTATTTTTGCTTCCCTGTTGATTTGGCTTGTCAGAAGGTCGCAAAAGGGGGATCCCATGACCTTGGGACACTGCAACCGTCATAAATATGAACCAGTTGCCAAGCATCTGAATATTGATCACACGATTAAGGTCATAACTGTGAAAAATGGGCATGTCGCTTTTTCTCTGCCGTTGCAACTCTGAAGGGTCTCTAGGTGAACTGTTGCAAGTTGAGGACTACCTGCATTTCCATTTCCTTTGTGGTTGTTGTTGCTTTCCTTCCGTAAGAGCCCCTTTCTAATTATTCTCCAATTTGCAAGCAGTAGATTGGTGGTCCTCAGCAGCCAGGTGGTATTCCTTTTGTAACCACAGCTATGATTTCTGGAGAGACAGGACTGCTGATATGATGACTTTGGCCTTCGGCATCATGCATCTATAGATACATCATGCATCTACAGTTCTATTGAGTCTCTCATCTGCACCTCCATATCTGTCTGGTTTGACTCTGCAACCTAACAAGACAGGCACAGACTTCAACGGATAATTAGAACTGCAGAAAAAAAAACAATGGCCACCAACCTGCCTTCCATTGAGGACCTGTATAATGCACGAGTCAAAAAGAGGGTGGTGAAAATAACTACAGACCCCTCGCATCCTGTGAAGGAATCCTCAAAACGAAGCTATAGGGCACTGTGTACCAAGACAACTCAACACAAGGACAGTTTTGTCCCAAATGCCATCACTCTGCTGAACAACTAATTCCCACAACACTGTCAAATAATTTACTAAGACTGTATTACTATTATTCTTCTCTTCCTTCCTAGTATCTATCTCTTCCCGCTTATGACTATAACCATTTTCCTTGTATCTTTACAATTTATATTGTTTTATTTGTTTACTAGTATGATTTGATAGCTTATTAGTAACCTTGACTATCACTAAGTGTTTTATCTTATGATTCTTGATGAATGTATTTAATTTTTCTTTATGTACACTGAGAGCCTATGCACCAAAGACAAATTCCTTGTGTGTCCAATCACACCTGGCCAATAAAGAATTCTCTTCTGTTCTCTTCTGTTCTCTTCTGTTCTCTTCTGTTCTATTCTATTCTATTCTATTCTATTCTATTCTATTCTATTCTATTCTATTCTATTCTATGAAGGGGAACTAGAGAATCTTCCTTTGTTGATGATAATTTTATCTATTCAGTCATGTCTGACTCTTGATGATTCTTTGGGCCAGGTCTCTCCACATCTTGCAGTCCTTCTTTGAGTTGTTCTGTACTCTGACTGGTGTCGGCTTTGATGGTGTCCAGCCATCATGTTCTTTGGCAGCCTGGTTTCCTTTTCCTGCTAAGTCTTCCAACATAATTGCTTCTTCCGCATGACATGGCCAAAAGAAGAAGAAGACACTTTGTAATGTTGAATTATTCCAAGAGTATTTGTGATAGCATAGTCTTCCTCATCCTGGTGCATCCCAGATTGGCAGGGCAACAAATATCAGATTTCTCCAACAACTTGACTGTTGTGAGTTAAGGATTTTGGAAATTACATTTCAAAATATCTGGAGAGCACAATCATTCTTACAGCAGCATTTTCACGGCTTTCTGCTTTACTTAGGAAGGAAGTTTTCACTTAAAAGAGCAGTCATACTTTCCTCCCCAATCCTAAAATAAAAGGAAAATCATTCATTCCTTTGGCACTTACCGTAAAGCACATCCACTTCCCAATTGTTCTTCAATGTCATACCTGTTCAACTATTCGTCAATATACATCACACAAACTCATTTTGCAGATTAACAGCCCCATAAGAATGTAGGTATATATATATATATATATATATATATATATATATATATATATATATGTGTGTGTGTGTGTGTGTGTGTGTGTGTGTGTGTGTGTGTGTGTGTGTGTGTATATATATATGTATGTATGTATGTATGTATGTATGTATGTATGTATGTATGTATATATATATATATATATATATATATATATATATATATATATGCTGGTTTTGTTGTATTTGGGTCTTTTCCCGTGTAAGGTTGAGATTGTCTTTGCAACGTTTCGGCAGGATCTCACTCTGTTCCCATTTTAAGCCCACGCTTGAAGATGGCAGGTGAGATCCTGCCGAAACGTTGCAAAGACAATCTCAACCTTACACGGGAAAAGACCCCAATACAACAAAACCAGCATACCTACACCCGTGAAAATCTACAAAAACATATATATATATTCCTCCTTCTTTTTTTAAAAAAGAGAGGGGAAAAAGTATACATATATAGTCATTATGCTTTTAAACCTCCCCCCAGCCTAATGTTAAATATATATGCTAATATATGTTAACGTTAAATATGTATACTGAAAAGGAATTATAAATACCATCAACATAAAATGAAACTCGCTCAGAAGCTGAAATACACCAAGTAAATGAGATGAAGAGTGTGAAGTAGAGGAGAGAGGTAAGGGAAGAAGAGAGGGATAGGAGAGAGGGCAGGGGGGAAGAGGAGGAGAGAAAGGAGGAGTGGAAAGGGGAGAGAGGAGAAGGAGAGAGGAAGGGGGAGTAGAGAAGGGAAGGAAGACAGAGGGAAGAAAGGAGGAGGAGGAGAGAGGGAGAAGAAAGTGATGGATAAGGTACAAATATGGTGTATGGAGAGCAGAAGAGCCAATAATTGTTTTTGGGAGTTGATGGTAAGATGAATTGATGTAAACATTTAATAATACAATATGATGTTGGCTATGTAATAGTATACATGTGGGTTATATGTTATGAAAATGAAAAAAAAAACTTTATATATAATAAAGAATGTGGGTTGTTGAAAGCCAGGGGAGCAGTGGATCCTGACTGGCTCTCCTGCCATAGGAGAGATAGGATGTCTTGGGACTGACAGATATTATTGAACTTCAACTGCCAACATCCCTCTCCTTTGACCTTCCTGGAGTTATAATTGAGCAGTAGATCACAGCACATGTTAAGCTTGGAGTTCTTTCGGGATGGGGCACCTTTGAAGTGTTCATTGCCTTTGCTTTCTTTCCAGGGCTGAGAAAGAGCGCCCAGCTCAAAGTCACCTACTTGGCTCCATGCCTAAGGTGGGATTACAACTCCAGCCTCCCAGTTTCTAGCCCAGTGTCTTAACCACTGCAGCAAACTGGCTCTTTCAGTTGGTGTATACTTGGGTGAGGTTTAGACCTGTTAAGGTAAAGGTTCCCCTCCACATATGTGCTAGTTCTTCCCAACTCTAGGGGGCAGTGCTCATCTCTGTTTCAAAGCCGAAGAGCCAGTGCTGTCCGAAGACATCTCCGTGGTCATGTGGCCAGCATGACTAAACACCGAAGGCGCACGGAATGCCGTTACCTTCCCACCAAAGGTGGTTCCTATTTTTCTACTTGCATTTTTTACATGCTTTCGAACTACTAGGTTGGCAGAAGCTGGGACAAGTAACGGGAGCTCACTCCGTTACACGGTGCTAGGGATTCGAACCGCTGAACTGCCGACCTTTCTGATCAACTGAGCCACCGCGTTCTTATTTGAGTGCTTACCATATAATAAAAACCTAATCTATTGTTTCCTTTATGGGTCTGGGCTAGTCTATTACACAAACCTAGAAAATGGGAGAATTCAGGAAAGAATCACGATATCTACTTAACAAATATGGTCCTGCACACAATTGGAACTTTGTTGTTATATATGTTGACCCCAGCAAGACGCACAAAAATGGAAAGATACTTCAAGTCCTACTATGGGCGAATGGTTGCAGAAGTTGAGGGAGTTGGCTGAAATGGCAAAACTGACGACTTGGATTGAAGAAAATTACACTTGTACACTTGTTCATATTATTATGAGAAAAGCAAAAAAAAAAAAAAAACACCCTGTGATTTGATGTCAATGCCTTATTTTACTGTAACAGAGCAAGTCAGAAGTCCATTCTTCTTTTTCCTTTTCCTTATCTTTCCTCACTCTCCTTTGCTTCCCCGCTCTCCACTGTTTTTCTATATCCTTTGTGTTTTGTTTTTGGTAATACTTTATAATTCAATTTTTTAAAAAATGTTGATAAAACATGGCCCTGCATATGTGTGCTCTGTTGGCTTTTACCAACTCTAGGGTGTTCCATAAAGGCCGATTAAGTAGATTTACAATGCTACTATGGTTGATTGCAGTACATGAGTCACTGATGGTACTAAGTCTTCACTGATAGGGGACCTTTTCTGGTAGCTTTCCTTTCAGGAGAGCTTCTCTTTCCCAACCTCCCAGATTTCGGCACCCTGCTCTTTCCATAGCAATGCGCCCTGAGAGCTAAGTTCAAGGTGAGTTGGTATGTTTGCGGAGCAAGGACCCCGAAAAGTTTCCGCCTGGTGGAAACTTGCTGAGGCTGCTGGAAATCTGTGCCCTTTCTGGGCACGATATGCAGGCACACTGTGGAAAGTAACGCCCCTGGGTAGCTCTTGCCTGGGCTGTTTGCTCTCAACCCGTCAAAGGGTCACCGCGTGTTTACTTGACTTTGGAATCATCGAGATTGTAAAAGTGTCATTTCACCCCATTTCTCTTCAGGAAAGGCTGGTCAGACCCCAGTGCTAACTTCCCTACAGGGGCAAGGAAGCCTTGCACAGAATAAATCCTACCGATGAAGGCAATAAATATATATATATATATTTCAAATCCCAGTAAGGGTATGGCTAGCTGATGAGAGCTAATTAGCTCGAAATAGATCTATACTAGTCTCCCTTTATTTATTTATCAGTACAAATAAAACACACACACACACACACACACACACACACACACATACATACATGTCCTAGGATCCCAGGATAATGTATATTGCAGGGTCCAGGAATCAGAGGTTTAATTTTCCAAGCTTTCAGACATGTGCCGGAGCACCCCTTCAGGGAACTTCTCTCTCTCCTGAATGTCCCAGTGATTGACTCTGGTCCTGTAACTGACTCAGATTGAATCCTGCAGAACAATAAATCCTGAGCAGTATTGGGCACTTTCAGTGGTGGGATTCCAAATCTTTCCTACTGGTTCTATGAGAACACGCTTCACGCGCACAGACATGTTTTGCACACGTGTGCAGCACTCAAAGACCGCCCTCGGTGTCAGCACTGGTGAGCTGAGCTGTTGTTGTTTTTTTAGTTCCGCTGAGGCGTGGCAATCCACTCTGCCGTGCGGATCAGCTGAGCTAAAAATCAAGGCAATATAGGACAGGGAACGACAGGGGCGGGAGGGCAGGGCCAGCCAGAGATGATATTTGCCGGTTCTCCAAACCACTCAAAATTTCCTCTACCAGTATGCCAGAACCAGTCCGAACCGGCTGAATTCCATCTCTGAGCACCTTCATCTCTAAGAATCTCTCCTCCTTTACTTGAAGTTGTTAGATCATGATCATACTCGATTGACTTGCCGTGAAGCCTTAACAGAATACTTCATAGATCAGGGTTGAATTGTGGAGTCTGGTAACAAAATGTCTGCAAACAAGAATGCTCAGAGAGCATCTCCTTCTCCTCCTTGTGCCATATCCGTCATCAGACGTTGGCTATCGTCTTAGCGATCCTATTTTTGTCAACAGCCGCATGAAAAAGTGCTGCTGAGTTTTGTCCGAACCAGTCCCTTAGATTTTGAAGCCATTTAGGTTCTTCTTCTGCCTGGACCTCGTTTGCCTTCAATCTTTCCTTGGGAGATTAAGTGAAGTAGGGTGTATTTTTCCGGGTGTCGCATCACATGCATCACTCATATTTATCACCTCTGCAATGCACTCCAATCAGATCCACACATGCCATTTTCAAATGAGCTGTTTTTATTTGGATAAAAGACTATACAGATAGTCCTCCTCTTATAATCATAACTGGCATCAGCGTTTCTGTCGCTTAGCAAGGTGGGTGTTAAGTGAGTCACACTTGACTTTTTAACCTTTTTTTGCCTTGGTTCTTAAGTGAATTACTGCAGTTGTTAAGTGAGCCATAATGTTGTTAAACGAATCTGGTTTTTGATCAGATTACTACATCTAGGAGTAGCCTAGGAGTCAACTCATTGCTATGGTTCAAATTGCCCTGTCCTGTATAAAGAAGAAAATAAATCTGGTCTCCCCAAATCTAACCACTAGATGGCATCAAAGGAATACTTTCTAGCTCTTTTCTGCCATCTAGTGATTACCCAGTTTATGCAGAAGGATCTTATTCAATTGGCTCTAAATGCACCTGATGCAATTATTATCGGTGTCATTGCTCCCTTTTCTATGGGTGGAAAATTCGTGCTTGCTCAGATCATAGGGTGTGCATAAGGATGGAAGGATTAGTGAAGGAAACTAGATGCTACTTCAAGAATAGTTGTGGGAATATGTACAGTAATGGTAATTTGGGAATGATTTTGGGAGACAGAGGAAGAGCCACAGTCGAGGCGACCAATTGAATAAGAGGGATATAATGGTAGAGGTAGTCCTTGACTTACCACAGTTCATTTAGTGGCCGTTCAAAGTTACAACAGCACTGACAAAAGTGACATGATCATTTTTCACATTTATGACCGTCGCAGCATTCCCATAGTCACATGATCAAAATTCAGTCCGCTTGGCAACGGACTCATATTTATAACCGTTGCAGGGTCATTTGATCAACTTTTGTGACAGCTTTGCTTCTGACAAGCAAAGTCTGTGGGGAACCCAGATTCATTTAACAACCACGTTTCTAACTTAACAACTGCAGTGATTTACTTAGCAAAAAAGGTCATAAAGTGGCACAAAACTCACTTAACAAATGTCTCACTTAACAACAGAAACTTTGAGCTCAATCGTGGTCATAAGTCGAGGACTACCTGTATGTAGGACTTGGGGAGATGAAGGGAAGAGATGCTGCCTAAGGAATATAAGGAATAGTCAGATAAAAGACAGCATAGCCTGTAGCTGCAGAGTGGGGGAAGAAAAAGGGTCAGAAGCAGTGGTGGGATTAAATCTTTTTTACTACCGGTTCTGTGGGTGTGGCTTGGTGGATGTGGTATGGTGTGGTGGGCGTGGCGTGGCGTGGCGGGCATAGCAGGGGAATGATACTGTAAAATCTCCATTCCCTCCTCACTCCAGGGAAAGGATACTACAAAATCCCCATTCCCTCCCGATCAGCTGGGACTCGGGAGGCAGAGAATAGATGGGGTGGGGCCAGCCAGAGGTGGTATTTACTGGTTCTCCGAACTACTTAAAATTTCCGCTACCGGATCTCCAGAACTGGTCAGAACCTGCTGAATTCCACCTCCGGTCAGAAGAGACTTAGGTTCTTGGGCTGTACAGGTGACAGCTGGAGAATTTTACTTTCAAGCTTGCAAGGCTCTGTTAATGTAACCTTACAACAAAGTAGAATCTGGTCGTGTTTCCTGTCTAGTCTACTTGGCGAGGCTGACAGAGGCAGCTTAGTCCGCAGAAGGAATGTGGGTGTAGCAAACACTTCAGAAGAGACCCTCCCTAGGTTTTTGGAGCTGTAAAAAGTGATGGGAGAGAAATGTACTTTCAAAATGGTAAAGTTCTGTTAATGGAAGCTTCCATGAAAGAAGAATTAGTAGTTCAACTGGGTGTGCTTTCTGTCTGGAGTCTTCCCAAGGCTGACATCAACTGTCAGCTCTCAAGGTAAACCAGACTAGAAACACACAACTACATGAGCTAATTCTACTTTACTGTAAGTCCTCATTAAGGGATTCTTGTAAGTCTGAAAGTACAAATTTTCTGCTGCCACTTTTAACTGCCTGATCAATTAAAGCAGGTACCTCCTAATATCTTCCTCTGACTGCTAAGTCAGAGCATTTACAACTTCTGGAGGCAAGTTGTTCCACTGATTAATTGTCCTCACTGTTAGGAAATTTCTCCTTAGTTCTAAGTTGTTTCTCTCCTTGATTATTTCCACCCATTGCTTCTTGTCCTGCCCTCAGGTGCTTTGGAGAATAGTTTGACTCTCTCTTCTTTGTGGCAACCCCTGAGATATCAGAATACTGCTATCATGTCTCCCCTAGTCCTTCTTTTCATTAAACTAGACAAATTACAATTAAGAGTTTGGAATTCCCTGGTGGGGCTGGGGAAGATCTCTAGTTAGAACTCCGTAGAAGCATGATGACTCATTGCATGGAGCGGTTCCAAGTTCCTTCCCAACTCCTCTGATGCTCTATGAACGTCCCTTATGCAACTTTAGCTGCACAACATGTTAACAGCCTGGATTTCCTTCTCCCAACCATGTTAATGCTTATTGTCAGAAAGTCAGAGAATACCTTCCTCAGCAGAATTGTGTTGACAGCCCATCAAAGACAGTTGGGCGGCTGCCTAGAAGGTGATTTAAGTGGTGATCACTTTGGAAAAGGTGATCCCCTTCAGCAATCTTCTGCCTTTCGATCTCAGGTCATGACTGCCAGGGAAAGCAAGTGTCAGATCCCTGATGTAATACTGCCATTCATATGGAGGGAGGGGGCAGCATGGCAATAAGCTGTATTTTATAGCCTTTTTCTTGGCGCCAAAGTGCCCCGCAATATTCTCACCTTTTGGGAAGGAAATAAGGAGGGAGGGCCATGTGTCAGTTGGTTGAAAGCAGAAGAAGACTATGGGAATGGATCCTTATCTGGCTCTCAGGGCAGTCGTTACACACCTATGGATTGGCTGAAATCCACATTCGAACTGGAGGGATGGATTCTAGAGTGCTATTTCTAACTGTGTAGTTTGGGATGAAATCAGGGGTGAAATTCAGCAGGTTCTGACAGGTTCTGGAGAACCAGTAGCGGACATTTTGAGTAGTTCAGAGAACTAGCAAATACCACCTCTGGCTGGCCCCAGGAGTGGGGTGGAAATGGGGATTTTGTAGTATCCTTCCCCTAGAGTGGGGTGGGAATGGGGATTTTGCAGTATCCTTCCCCTGGAGTGGGGACGGAATGGGATTTTGCAGTATCCTTCACTGGAGTGGGGATGGAATGGGGATTTTGCAGTATCCTTCACTGGAGTGGGGACGGAATGGGAATTTTGCAGTATCCTTCCCCTGGAGTGGGGTGGGAATGGGGATTTTGCAGTATCCTTCACTCGAGTGGGGTGGGAATGGGGATTTTGCAGTATCCTTCCCCTGCCACGCCCACCAAGCCACGCCCACAGAACCGGTAGTAAAAAAAATTGAATTTCAACACTGGATGGAATTGAGAGTCTGTTTCACCTGTTCTGCTATCACATCTTCTCAAGAAAAGATTCTGTTTGAAATAACACCATTTTAGGAGTCTATACTTTTTGGGGAAAGGAGGAGAGGCAGATTCCTTACAGGAAAGGAGGAGAGGGAGATCCTTACAGATCAGGGGTGGGTTCCTACTGGCTGAAGAACTGGTTTGCGTCACGCTGCGTGCTTTGCACGCGCAGTTTAGCAAACATTGAACTTCCACATTGCCAAAAAAGGAAAGGAGCAAGGAAAACAGCAGAGGAGCAGCAATTCAATCTGCCACCACTGATCAGCTGGGCTTCGGAAGAAGAAATAAAGGTCAGTATAACCCAGGGGCGGGCGGGCGGGCAGGAAAATGGAAGGGGGGATTATATAGAGTGGGGTAGATATAGTCAAACTAACATTCCTTTCTCAGAGAGTCAAGGACACCTTGCCCTACACCTGGGATGGCGTGACTGGGAACCATCTCCAGTTGGGACGGTGACTGATTGGACCATGTGACGGACATGTGGGTGGTGGGCAGGGGCTTGGACTTTCACTTGGGTGGGGAAACTCTGGAAGCTTTCAGATTCGGGTTTTCCCAGATGTGCCAATAGGGCATCTCTAATAAAGTGGAACTTTGAGGAAACTCAAGCCTTGGAGTCTTCTTTCATTAGGGGTGTTACTCAGAACCCTGACATTAAGCCGAATCCCTTTTAAAACCACAACCGTCTCCCCCCCGAGTGCTGCCTGGAGTTCTGAGCCCTAATCGTCAACCCAAACGATCCTGGGTGGCATGAAGACTCAGGGAAAATTCTACCACATACATCCCTGCGACCAATTCGCTCACACAGGGAGGGACTCCTCCGGGTGCCGTCCACCAAGCAATGCCAACGGGCGGCGCCTAGGAACAGAGCCTTCTCTGTGATGGGCCCAACCCTCTGGAATGACCTCCCCCCCGATATTAGAACTACTACCGACTTCCGCTCCTTCCGACAAAAACTTAAGAGTCACCTGTTCCGACTAGCCGGCCTGGCCCACTTATAGTTCTACTCTGACCTCCTGGCGGATATTTTATTTGGGATAGCTTTTAAGGTTAATGTTTTTAACTTTTTTAAATTTTCTAAAAATTTTAATCTAACTTAACTAAATTGTACAGGGAATTTCTACTACCTCCTCCAGTCCTATGTTTAATTTATTTATTGTATACTTATAACATGTATATTTATTGTCTAACTGTTTTAATGTGACTGTACACCGCCCCGAGTCTCTTTTGAGAGAGGGGCGGTCTAAAAATCCAATAAAGTTAAGTTAAGCTAAGTTAAGATGGAGGAACACAAGGAAGCCATAGCAATGTACAGGCCATTTATCTCGGCATTTGCGGAAGTCACCCTACCCGTAACAGCACCGAGTACATGGGTTGTAAGCCGAGGACGACATGTACATGAGAACTCCGTCAACACAATCTCATGAAGCAAAGTAGTTTGTCCGGGCCAGGATAACTCATGAATCCTGTTGGTTTCCGGGAGGCTAAATGTAAACACAGCCATGCGTGCAAGAACAGAGAAGTGAGGAAAGGATGGTGCCGAAAAGCATGCAGGTGTCCTATGTCATTGCACCAGCATAGTAACGCTCTGCTTACAAATACTCTCCGGGTAGACAGGTGTGACCTTCTCCGAGGCAAAGAGAACAAGTGACAGGCAGGGTGTGCGTATTTCCAGTGACCTGTGCAGGTTGCCATGGAAATAAGGCCGTGTTCTTAGTCAAATGTGTCAAGTTTATAGGAGGGGGAGTATAGAAATCACTTCCCTCTTCCCTTACCTAAGGAACATTTGGGCTTCCTTGGGAGGAGAGGAGAGCTAAAACACCTTCAATAGATCACTCAGCTGAATGAGTCTGCACTTCACTGACAATTTTAACCCATATGTGGATTAAATACCGTGTTTTCCCGAAAATAAGACAGGGTCTCTTTTTTTTGACCCCCGAAATAAGCGCTTGGCCTTATTTTCAGGGAGGTCTTATTACTTTTGTGGTGCAGGAGGCGGCGAGTATAGTCACCTCATTGCTGTGTTGCAATATTTTTTTGGGGGGAGGGCTTATTTTAGCACATGCGCTCAAAAGCCCGATTGGGCTTATTATCCGGGGAGGTTTTATTTTCGGGGAAACAGGGCAGTGGTTTTCCCAATAAAGGTGTTTTACCTTTCATTCATTCCCCTAAATTCGGTGTTTTTGAGAAGATTCACTTTGAAAGTTAATTTTTTAAAAAAGTTTAAAGGTAATTTGAAGTGGTATAAATTAGACCTGGGGGGAAAGGATATAATTTTGCACTTTCCACCAATTCATGAACTGAACGATCATTCCATTTTGTTAGCAGCAATACTTAGAGTCTTTTATAAAATCTATGTCTACAAGAACGAACGTATTCATGAAAAAGAATTCACAAAGTACACAACACTGGGGAAAACTATGTGCAAAGCTTGTGAGGGAGAACGTGCATTTTGGGAGAAGCCTGCACTATGATAATGCATATTTTTAATGGATTTAAACTCATGGATTACAGGTAGTCCTCAACTTACAACAGTTCATTTAGTGACTGTTCAAAGTTGCAAACAGCACTGAAAAAAGTGACTTATGACTGTTTTTCACACTTATGAATGTTGTAGCATCCCCGTGGTCACGTGATAAAAATTCAGATGCAACTGAGTCAAATTTATGATGGTTGCAGGTCCTCTTTTGTGACCTGACAAGCAAAGTCAATGGAGAAGCCAGATTCACTTAACAACCATGTGACTTACTTAACAACTGCAGTGGTTTCATTTCACAATTGTGGAAGAAAGGTCATAAAATGGGGGGGAGGGGGAACTCACTTAATAACTTAATCTCAGAAATTTGGGGCTCAATTATGTCATAATTTAAGGATTACCTGTATTAAGTTTGATTACAAATTTCACGTATTTGCCAAATTTGGTCATTGAGACGAACCAAACTGAAGAAACTGAAACTTATGAACTCCTCCATCTGTACTATAAAAATAGGAAGCAAAATACTCTGAGTTGCTTATCACCAAATATGGGAGCCTCATCCTTTCTATTAAATAAAGAACTTGGTGTTGAGTCAAATGTCCTGACATCAGGGTTCAGTGTGATCCAAATTGATGGAAGACAGTTTCATGTTTGATTTTTTTTTCTCTGTTTGTGATTATGGACACAAGAGAGTCCTTATCTTCACAGACTGATGTCCTACAAAAGGGATGTCAAACTCAAGGCTCACAGGCTGGATCTGGTCCGTGGATTGCTTAGATGTGGCCCATTGGCCCCTCCTGGAAACAGCAAAGGACTGGCCCGTGGTACCTCTGCCAACATAAACGGCGCTCGGGACGGCCACATGCGAGCCTCCTGGGCTCCGTTTTTGGCCATGACCGCCTCCTGCAGCCCTCTGCCAGTGAAAATGGCAGAGGGCTGCAGGAGGTTGTCGTGGCTGAAAATGGAGCCTTGATGAGTGACATCAAGCTGGCCATGCCCATCCTGCCCCTTGAGGTCAAACACAACCAGGATGTGGCCCTCAATGAAATCAAGTTTGGCACCCCTGCTGTACAAAGTCAACTCTCTCAAATTAGGGGACTGTCCGTTCACTGTCTCCTCTAGACTACTATGGTCAACTCTGTACAATAGACGTAGGGGTGGGAGTTGAGCACCGCTACTAGAGATATGGAGATAAGGCATACTTTTAAATTTCAGAGCAAAATAAAATTATACACCCACATCTGGGCTTCTTTAAATCCACGTTGCAGTTTACAGGTCCCAGAAAGTTCTCGCAAAACATCTGCATAGGACAAAATAGAAACCTATTCAGAGGTGAGTTCCTACTGTTTCAAACCAGTTCAGCCAAGTAGGTAGTAACTCGGCCTGCCATGCCCTTGAACCGGTTCTATCGTTGTTGGCGCCATCTTGATTTTCAGTTCTGTCCATGCGCAGAACAATCTTCATTGCAAAAATTTAATTCTCCCCCCCTTTTCTAACGTGTGCATGCGCAGACCTTTTTAGGTGCAAATGTGTAGTATACATGCACATAGCACACATTTGGCGTGCGTGCAAGCAAAGCAAAAAACATTTTGCACGCCAAATCGGCAGTAATGCTGGTAGTAGTCCACCCCTGAACCTATTGTGTTTGGTGCTAAAGTGGTAAAAGGTGAGAGGATGAGAAAGTTGTAAGGAACAGCTTAGAAAATTCATTCACACATTCAGGTTTTAGGTAGACTGTTGTTTCCTAGCTGCTCATTGAGGCAGAAACAGAGATAGCGCCTAACCTAAGCAATGGAAAAAGGAAGTGCTCTTAATCTGTTTGCACTGTGAAGGGGGAGAAGGTGAAACTCAAATGTTCATAATCTTGGGTGTGTACACAAGCGCAGTGCCAGGATGTCTCTGAATCTTATCAGCATTCAAAATTGTGATGGCTCATATTTATAATTCGATAGTATGCTGGGATGTTCTAGATGGATCTCCTCTTAAGTGTTTTGGCAACAGGTAGATTACATATGAAACTTATATTGGATGAGCTATCGTTGCCATTGTTTCTACTGGAACTCTAATGTCACATACTAATTATATGAGCATCATTTCTAACCAATAGATGGTGGCAATCCACATTCTTTAAAATATTTTTTTTTTGTTGAACTTATTTAAACGTTAAAAAACAAAACACAAATTTTCACTCATTACAGCAAGTCCGTATCAGTTACATTGATATCATTCTTATTTACATAAGCTCTGTTTCTATATTCTCTATTACATATTCTCTAATATACTCTATATTATATAGTCACTTAGAATATATATGTACAGATACAGTATATACATTGTTATCATATTTATTGTGGATAATACTTAATTCTTATACAGTATCTTGCGTCAATCGTCCAACCATTTATACTATCTACTCCATACTTTATAATACTCCGATTCTTCTCTATCCTTCAATTCCATGGTCAACCTATTCATTTCTGCACACTCAAGTACCTTTCTTATTATCATTGCTTCTGAAGAGATATTATTCTGTTTCCAGTTTTGAGCGAATACTGTTCTTGTTGCGTTTAATATATGTAATATTGTATATTGGAATTTTTTACACATTTTATCATCTAGAATGCCCAATAGTTCCAGTTTCCAATTCAATTTTTTGTTCTGTGATTTGTTCCAGCCGTTCCTTTATTTTAAGCCAATACTCCCTGGCTTTGGTACAAGTCTACCACATATGATAGAAGGTTCCTTGTTTATATCCACATCTCCAACATTCAGGTGAACGATTGGGAGGCAATCCACATTCTTAATGCATAAACAAGGTTCTTGTTACTGTCCCATTTGGAAGAAAGTTTCTGAAAGGATTGCATCCAGGTTGAAAGTTATGTTATCCCAATAATTTGGAGTTTATTCATTTAAGCCAAGTTTTCCAGCAAAGCTCCATTTTACTCTTCCAGTTCATCTCTTGGGTCTCTCAAACTCAGGTGACAGATCACCTAAATAAGTGCCCCAAATAGGTAAGTTGATTTGGCTTATCTAAAGGTCCCATCTGCTTCGAATAGTTTTGAGTCTTGAGTTTTGAGTGGTTGGCCTCATGCTTCTTAAACTTGATTTGATGAATTAAACTCAAGTGGGCGAAACTGCTGGGAGGCGATCATGACCTCTTATTTCCTTTTTGACTTTGAAATGGACATCCCTAAAAATGGCTAATTTAAGGCCATGGTTGGTAGTGTGGAAGTCAAGCAAATGACATTGAATGTCATTGTGAACAGTGAATGGCTAACTAAGCTTCCGCAAATGTTTACCCAAGGCATTTGCTACCTGAAGTGGAGCACACATTGTGACAGTCCTATCATGATGACTGTGACATTAACATTCATGTTTTGATTAATAGAAATGCTATGCCTATCCTCCTAATCTTTTTTAGATTTTTTTTAATCCTTCAGAAAGCAAGACTGAACTTACCCTGCGTGCAACAGCATTGTCACGGAGTCACAGACTTCATTTGACTCTTGAATCTACCACAGCTTCATGAAATGTGGGTAGGACATGATGGAAGCTCTTCTATTAGATAAGGAGGCATATCAAACTATCTCCAGTCTATTCTTTCTCAAAAGTGTTTTCTTCTTTGACCTGATGTGCCATTTATTAGTAACCCATGATTATCACTAAGTGTTGTATGTTATGATTATTGATGAATGTATTCTATCTCATTTTTCTTTATGTACACTGAGAGCATCTGCACCAAAGACAAATTTCTTGTGTGTCCAATCACACTTGGCCAATAAAGAATTCTATTCTGTTCTGTTCTGTTCTATTTGGGAGAAGCTCAGGTAGCTCCCCCCTTATTCTATTCTGTTCTATTCTATTCTGTTCTGTTCTATTCTATTCTATTCAGATTTTCTATAGGCAGAAAAGCAATTTCCAGTCTACTTGCAAGCAGTGTTTTTCTCCTGGGACTTGTTGGCTGCATTCTTCTAGACTGCTACCTTTTTGAATAGACAAGAAGCTCTCCAACTTTGCAAGCTAATCTTGGGGATAAGCAATCCCCAGCTCAGTGAAAACAACAGTCAAAAGTTTCTGTCCTTCAGCCTGGACACATATCTGCAAAGTGGGCCTAATAGTATGGGCCTATTTTAGAAGAATGAAGATGACAGTACTTTGAAAACTGATCCATAAACACCACATCTTGGTTGGTAAAGTTTCTGGATCAAAGGTGGTACTCAGCCCATTCTGAGAGGATCTGGAAAACTGGTAGTGAAAATTTTGGGTAGTTTGGAGAACTTGCAAATAGGCTGGCCCCACCCCCGCTGCCTCCCAGCTGATCTTCTTTTGTTGCCCTGAACAGGAGAAGGGAGTTGGAAAGCAGGTTAGTGGGGTGGGGAGGGAATGGGGATTTTGCAGTATCCTTCCCCTGCCATGCCCAGAAAGCCACGCCCGCAGAACCAGTAGTAAAAAATTTTGAATCCCACCACTGCTCTGGATGATCACTAAATGGCCTCAAAGGGATACAGAACACTCTTTTCTGCCATCTCCAGACTGTCTGGATTTTGGCTGCCCCCATATGACAGTTTAACCACAAATCTTGGTAGTTGGGTTTACAATCCAAAATCACCTGAAGTCCTTTACTGATAGAAGCAGCTTTCCTGGAGACAATGCTTGGAGTGGAAAGTGTGCTTCCAAGCAATTTTTCCCTTACCCAAAGTAATATTGGGCAAAAGTATATAAATTCCTGGTCAAATGATTGCAAGAAACAAGAAGCTTTTGCTATAGCTGTTACACGAAGTTAGCAGAAAAACAAATAGGTCTTTCAAAAGACCTGAACACTTTTATTACTTTCAAAAAAACGAGTTGTGTCTCATTCTCAGGACCTAGAATGAAAATGCCATGTGCAGTTCTGCCTCAGTATCAATGTTTTTTCTTCATCCCCATCACCGCAGATGGGGACGGCTGCCAAGAAATTGAAAGAGCTTGTTCCTGGGAAGGAACACTATGGCAAATCTAGACAGCATACTGAAAAGCGGAGACAGTGTGTATAGTCAAGCTATGGTTTTCCCAGTTGCAATGGATGGCTGTGAAAGTTGGACCATAAGAAAGGCTGAGCGACAAAGACTTGAGTCCTCTGAACTAGGGTGCTGGAGAAGACCAAACTGGTTGGTACTAGAGGAGATCATATCTGACTGCTCTTTAGAAGGCCAGATCCTGAAGATAAAACTCAAATACTTTGGCCATCTAATGAGAAGGAACGACTCATTGGAGAACAGCCTAATTCTGGGAACAATTGTGGGCGAAAGAAGAAGGGGACGACAGAGAATGAGGTGGCTGGATGGAGACACTAAAGCAGTTGGCATGAGCTTAAATGGACTCCAGAGGATGGTAGAGGACAGGAAGGCCTGGACGAATGTTATTCATGGGGTCACGATGGGTCAGACACAACTTTGCAACTAACGACAATATCAGTATTTTTAATGAAATTCAGTTCTGGAACTTCTACAGGGCATTCCTATTTGCATGGGTACTGACGTCTGAGATCCGAAGCTTCCCAAATTTTGAAGACCATTCGAGCTGCTGCCTGAAAAGGAGGGGAAAAGCTTTTGTATCTAACTTCCCAATAATTTCTTTTTAAGGAATTCCAGCCCATTAAAGCCAATCAGAGAGAGAGAAAAAATCTACCCCACCATCTCCAAGGCTGTTGTAGATTACATGCCTTTTTACGACCCTGAGACTAGATTCCCCCCCCCCCCTCTAGAGATGGTTGATTTCAGAGAAAATAATCTGAATAAATCTACAGGCTTTGTGCAATGTGTGAGCCTCGTGATAATGTGATTTTGTTTGGTTTTGGCTTAGCGTGTGGTAGGAACCCAGTCACTGGTATTTATAATTCATCATGGTGGAATGTGTAAACTCAGCCATTTTAGCTCAAACGGAGACTGGAAGGACTGAGAAATAGGGAACGTGGTTTTCATTATCCTAGTAGCAGTATTCACAAGCTGGTGAAATGGGCCTAATTCATACCAAATACAGCATAACAGGGTTGGAAAGGATCTTGGAGGTCTTGTAGTCCAGCCCCCTGCTCAAGCAGGAGACCCTATGGCAGGGGTGTCCAAACTTGGGAACTTTAAGACTTGTGGACTTCAATTCCCAGAATTCCCCAGCCAGCCATGCTGGCTGGGGAATTCTGGGAGTTGAAGTCCACAAGTCTTAAAGTTCCCAAGTTTGGACACCCCTGCCCTATGGCATTCTGGACAAATGGCTGTTTAATCTCTTCTTTAAAACCTCCAGAGATGGAGCACCAACAACCCCTGGAGGCAAATAGTTCCATTGGTTAATTGTTGTCACAGTCAGGAAATTTCTCTTTAGTACTAGTGTTCGAAGAAATATCCATCTGATTCAGTTCCAAGCCGGGAGAAAGACACTGGAGACAAAATGGAGGCTGGAGGCTGATTGGAAAGAAGGTTTAATGATGGAAGAGAACCACCAAGCACATGGTCCCCTGGTGCAGCTGAACACATGGAGTTGAGAGTTGTTTTTTTTGGGGGGGGGGCTTTTATACTGTCTCATGAGCTTTGCACTTGAGCTTCCTGTTCCTGTGCAAGAGCATGTATTCTATTGGCTGTTGTCAGACTCCTATGGGGCCATGTGGGGTCATATTTGTCTGAGGTAAGTTTGGTTGAAGTTTGCTGGGTGATGCAATATCCTTAGGAGATTTTGCAATGCAGTTAGCTCTGCTGCCAGATAGGCTAATCATGTCCTGCAGGGTCTTGTCTTAATCCCATCACTCTGGAGCCGAATGTCTTTTGGCTGAATGCCACCACTGCATGTACTGCAGTATTCCATCTGATTCCAGATGGTTCAAGGGAGCTGTGATACAAAACCCATCTGAAGGAATTAGGTTGGGGAAGGCTGAGCTAAATAATGACCAAATGACATGACCATCCTTGGTTCCAAACCAACTGACACATGTCATTTCTTCTATTAAAACCTTTTAACCTACTCAGACTGGAGACGGGTGATTCTACATTCATCACTGTTTGGTCTTGACTTGGCCAAGGTCAACTGCACTGTGGTAACAGGGGGTGAGCAACTATAGCAGCTTTACAACCTGGGGACTTCAACTCCCAGAATTCCTGCATAGCTGGCTCAAGGATTCTGGGAGTTGAAGTCCACAGGCCACAAAGTTGCCATGCTTGCCCATCCCTGTGCAATAATAACCATTGAAAGTGCTAGTCAATCTTGTCCTTATTTTCCCTTTTGGACTAACTGATCTATGCGAATCAAAGGCTGATTGTGGGCTGTTTTGTTGACAGCCCATATTCTTGCCATGCGGTCTATGTGGGTCTGGTTATGGAGTGGTGGTGCAAGTAACCATTCCAGCCACTTGTTTGAATGGCACCTGGCAAAGGAAGCTTTCTGAAGCCTATTTCTCTTGGCAGTTACTCAACCCTGAGGATCAGCTAAGATGTCTACTGTTATTTGTTCTCAAGAGACCATGTCTTTGTTATAGATGCAATCTTGTTTCTATAGTTGATTAACTGCCAGTTTGGGGGTTGTGCCAAGCCTCTTATATAAGCAGATATCTAGAAGAGAGTTTCTTCTGTCCACTGATACCTCAAGAGGTACATGTGTTGGAAGAAATATCCTTCTGGGTTCAGTTCCAAGTAGGGAGAAAGACCCTGGAAACGTGGTGGCTGATTGGAAAGATGGTTTTAATGGTGAACAGGACCACGTGGGTTTGAAGTCCTGGGCAAAAAAAGGGAAGAGATGCTGAGAGTGCCCTGGTTTTATGCCCTCTCTGGGCTTTTGAATTTGACCTTGTATTCTGATTGGTTCTCAGACTCCCTTGGGCCATGCAGAGGCAGGCTGTCCTGGGTTCCAAGCTTGGTTGACTCTTGCTGGGTGATGGTGTAATGAAAGAGCTTTGGGATTCCTATTATGACTCTGCCTGAAGGAGGTAGATCTTTGTTATGTAGAATAGACTGGCTCAGGCCTTAAAGGCCCATTGACAAAGATGGGAAGGGAGCAGAGTTTCTGCTTCCCTTTTAGGGGAAATATTTTGCCCTTTTAATATTTCCTAAAATATTTCATTTTTCTAGGAGAGGGGTGGGTGCGAACTTCCTACATAATATTAAGGATGCTGGTGCTATTGTCCTTTTTTGTTTTCAGATTCCTGCATATCTTTCCTCTTTCTAAGATTGAAAAAAAGTTCCATGGGAATAGTTCCCTTATGATTTTTGCCTTTGAAATTCCTTTAGAGACTTGGGCAGCCAAGGAGATTGCTGGAGAGATAACTGTGCAACAAAAAAAAATAGGATCTACTCTTGGCGATCCTATGAGTAAGGGAAATAAATACCAGAGCTTCTGAGAATGTTACCCCTATTTTTTCTGCACTAAAATAAACTACGGGACCGAATTTCTTTGCCATCAAGCAGAATGAGAACGGTCTCCCGAAATGCAGAAGAAAGCTCTGGCATGATATTCACCTTTTTTTTTTTCACTAAGCAAGCTCCAAATGGCCAGCAGGCAAACAATTCAGGAGGAATAATAGCAACAGCATTTAGACTTATATACCGCTTCACAGTGCTTTACAGCCCTCTCCAAGCGGTTTACAGAGTCAGCCTCTTGCTCCCAACAATCTGGGCCCTCATTTTACCCACCTCGGAAGGATGGAAGGCTGAGTCAACCTTGAGCTGGTCAGGATCGAACTGCTGGCAGTGGGCAGAGTTAGCTTGCAATACTGCATTCTAACCACTGGGAGGGAGGAAAGGAAGGAAGGAAGGAAAATAGCAATAGCACCTAGACTTATATACCGCTTCACAGTGCTTTACAGCCCTCTCTAAGCAGTTTACAGAGTCAGCCTCTTGCCCCCAGCAATCTGGGCTCTCTATAATAGAGAGCAGCTGAGATCGCGGACTTGAATCAAGCTCCCAAGCCAGAAAGAAAGCCTTCATTTATTAATGATGGATTCCACAAAGACTTGTCCAAGCCGAAGGGTCCCTGCTCTGCCAGGTTCCTGTCAAACCTAATGAACCCTGTGCAACACTTAATTAGCCACAAAGGGCAAGTAGGAAATGAGTAGCCTGCAAAACAACACGGACATCCTTAAAAAGACACAAGCGTAGCAGGAAATGACTGGACAAACCAGATAGGTAACTTACCTGGATGAGCAAACACTGCATTTGTTTAACCTTTGACAAGCCGAAGAATTATGAATTCTGAAGAAGATCTGATTCTCCTCCCTAAGAACCGATCCCCGCAAAGGAGCACACGCCTATTCTGATGTCCGCAATTCAGTCACAGACTAGGAGTGAGGTTAACCACTCAAGGGATTATTTTACAGAGCATGTATGCCCCAGGTGGAACTATAGTGGCCTAGCCATCTGAACAGAACAGAATAACAGAGTTGGGAGGGATCCTTAGAGATCTTCTAGTCCAACCCCCTGCTCAAGCAGGAAACCCTATAACATTTCAGACAAAAGGCTATCCAATCTCTTCTTGAAAGGCTCCAGTGTTGGAGCATCCAAAACCTCTGGAGGCAAGTCATTCCATTGGTTGATTGTCCTCACTGTCAGGAAATGCCTCCTTAGTTCCAGATTGCTTCTCTCCTTGATGAGTTCCCATCCATTGTTGCTTGTCCTGCCTTCAGGAGCCTTGGAGAACAGGCCGACCCTTTGACATTCCTGCCCCTCTTGTTTGCACGGATAGTCCAGGTCAGCAATGACCATGCATAATTGCAGGCCTATTGGGGAGCCTAGCTCCCACTGATTGGTATTCTCCTCCTGTCCTCTCCCCCAGGCCAGGCCAAGGCCATGCTTCCCCAACCTGTTGACCAAGATCCTTGTCTTTCAACCATGATGGTGAGGAGGAGAGCAACAGGAAGTCTATGATTTCATTGGTAAAGAGTGCAATGGGGAAGTTAGGGTGTTGAGCTAGGACTGGAGAGATCTGGGCTCAAGTTTCCTCTCAGGCATGGAAACTCACTGGCTGGGTGGCTTTGGATCAGTCACTCTCTCAGACCAACCTACCTTACAGGATTGTTGTTCTGGGAATAAAATATAAGGTGATCTCCATATAAGCTACTTTGAGGTTTTGGCGGTAAAGCTGTAGCAAAGCTTTTTTAAAAAAAATCTGCTTAATTCTAAATCATATTGTTGACCTGTGTTAGTTCAGCATGGTTTTGCTTGCCAAATCATAGTCTGAGTAAAACACAATGGGATAAATTCAGACCCACACACTGTGTTGCAAACCACATTATGGATTAGTACGATGTGGGTTTTCCCCCCTCGTTTTTTAAAGATAAGCTACAATGATCTATTCAACAACAAAGGAATAAGCAGTCAAATATATTGTGGACTAACACTTGGTTGAGTGTCAGTCTCAATGGCCTGACTCCAATGTAATAAATGTAAAGGTTCCCCACACACATATATGCTAGTCATTCCCGACTCTAGGGGGCAGTGCCCATCTCCTTTTCAAAGCCGAAGAGCCAGTATTGTCCGAAGACGTCTCCATGGTCATGTGGCTGGCATGACTAAATGCCAAAGGCGCACAGAACACTGTTACCTTCCCACCAAAGTGGTTCCTATTTTTCTACTTGCATTTTTACGTGCTTTCGAACAGCTAGGTTGGCAGAAGCTGGGACAAGTAATGGGAGCTCACTCCGTTACGCGACGCTAGGGATTTGAATCGCCAAACTGCCAACCTTTCTAATCAATAAGCTCATAGTCTTAGCCACTGAGCCACCACATCCCAATGTAATACTAACCTATAAATTATGGCTTGTAAGATACAGGGACCAGGTTCACACACCCTGCTAATCTATAATGTACTTTGCACACTGTCAAACCACATGTAATAGGCAAACCAAAGAACAAAGATTAACAGATATTAAAACTTTGTCTTTAATGTCAGAGAAAAATATGTAATCATGAGCTGTGCTATCTCTTCTCATACATGAGCATTAACACAGCTATGTAAAACATGGTTTATGGCTTATTGAATATTGTGTGTTTAGCGACCCTGAAACTGACATAGTGCGGTGTATAATCCCAGTAATTTCCAGTAGTTCAGAAACATGTCTTTCTCAAAACAAATAAATAGGAGCCAAGCACACCTAGCCATTGTTATCAGAATGTCAGGATGACTGGGGATTGACTATTATTGGAATTTATCAACTGATCATCCCATCATATGTATTCTACTAGCCAATAACCCAGTGTTGCCTGGATATTTATTTATAGGGGGAAATGTCCGGACCAAATGTAATTTCTATTGTAGGATTTTCCCCCTTAAGAGAGAGAGAGCCCCCTTATGGAGTACTGTGAAGCCGTTACCATGGGAACTCCACTGCGCTGTACAGTAGAAGCCAGTACAGCAGTACAGCACAACAGGATGTATCTTAACAGAACACACACCTCAAGGAGTGTTAGGGGTGTCTTACTCCCACAGTATTTTTCTCCAGAGAGTAAGTTATCTGTGTACCAAGTTTGGTTGAAATTGCTTGAGGCGTTCCAGATTTATGTTGGAACACACACACACACACACACACAGAGCCATTTACATATACAGTCTGTATAGATAACGGGGTGTCAAACCCAAGGCCTGGAAGACAGATCCGACCCACAGGGTGCTTAGATCTAGCCCATGGGGCTGCCCTGGAAACAGTGAAGGACCAGCCCACAGTGCCTCTGCCAGTGAAAAGAAAGCTTGGGAGGGCTGTGTCCAGCTCTCCCGAGCTCTGTTTTCGCTGGCAGAGGATTGCAAGAGGCCGTTGCAGCTGAAACGGAGCTTGGGAGTCCATTTTCACTGGCAGAGGGCTTGAGCCAGCACAGGTGCCCCTGACACAAGTGACGTCGAGCTGGCCACACCCACCTTGGCCACGCCCATTCCAGCCCTCCAATTTCAAACATAACCCTGATGTGGCCCTCAATGAAATTGAGTTTGACACCCCTGTTCTATAAGCATATACCTAGACCTATGTAACTCCTAAGACTGTCAAGTGGCACGTCATAATTATGATGAGAATCACTTGATCACAATTGAGATGCTTGGCAACTGGCATGTATTTATGATGGTTGCAATGTCTTGGGGTGATCACCATTTGGGAATTTCCTAGCCGGCATGTGGGACACCAGACTTACTTACAACTGGGTGATTTGCTTAACAATTGTACCCAAAAAATAATAATTGCAAAATCAAGCATATCTCACTTAGTGACCGAAATTCCAATCCTAATTGTAGTTGTAAGTCAAAGACTACCTGTATTGGGTTGACAGGCGTTATCCCCTCATCACGACTGTCTTCCCAAGTTCTTTTTTTTTTTTTGCAGTAGATTTTTTATTATTTTTCTCCTTTTACCACACATTACAATCATTATATCAACATTGTTTACATTGTTATATCATCATATCTGTACATATATATAACATTCCGCTTCTATATTTACATACTTTTATACTCAGTTCTATAAATATTTATATATATTGTTTTTGGCTTAATTATTTTTCTTGTTTTGCAGCCATTTATACCAATTGTTCCAAATTTCATAATATTCCGATTCTTCCTTATCCTTTAATTTCAATGTTAATTTATCCATCTCTGCACAGTCCAAAGTTTTTTTTATCACTAATTCTTCCCAAGTTCTTCTGTTATCTCCCACACATAACAAAATCTCAGCTACCAATTCTGACCCCCTTTAGCATTTCCACACTCTTAAGGTGGAGACTGTCGTTCTTCTGCCCTTTACAGCACCTGCAAATGTGAGAGAAAAGTGTATGATATGAAAAAAAATTAATGGGGTTACAGTGGCTCAACCCCAAGTGGTTTTTATATCCTGAGCAGGAGAAGAGACAGTTTCAATTAATTAATAAAACATTTGAATTGAATTGAATTCCTGACCACGAATTTGGTCCTGCCCTGTCCTTTTTCTCATAGCCATCTGAAAAAAAAAAGTCAGGCATGTCTGCTTTAGTGGTGGGATTCAATTTTTTTTACTACTGGTTCTGTGGGCGTGACTTGGTGGGCGTGGTGTGGCTCCGTGGGCGTAGCTTGGTGGGCATGGCAGGAGAAGGATCAGTGGTGGGATTCAAATAATTTAACATCCAGTTCTCTGCCCTAATGACCAACTGGGTAGGTGGGGGCTTGGTGGTCATGTGACCAGGTGGGCGTGGCCAACTCAATGTCATTCATGTCAATGGGTGCTTTGCCTTAGCTGTTACAATGCAATAAGGGTTAACGGGAGAGGCAGTTTCTGTAAGCAGGGCAATGCCAGAATGTTTCCTTCCTGCCTTCCTTACAGGATTAGCCCTGTAAAGAGGGAAAAAAACAAAAGGAGATTTCTTCCAACAACCAGTTCTCTAAACTGCTTAGAAAGTTAACAACTAGTTCTCCCAAAGAGGTGCGAACTGGCTGAATCCCACCACTGGGAAAGATACTGTAAAATCTCCATTCCCTCCCAATCAACTGGGACTCAGGAGGCAGAGAATAGATGGGGACGGGGCCATGCAGAGGTGGTATTTACCGGTTTTCCAAACTATTCAAAATTTCTGCTACTGGTTCTCCAGAACTGGTCAGAACCTGCTGAATACCCCCTCTGGTCTGCTTTCTGTGCTCCAAATCTTTTCCTCTTTAATTTTTAAAAGGCTAAACCTGCAGCACAACAAACTTGAAGAATGGAGACAAAAAGAAAAAAAATCCTTGCTCTACCGGGAAGGAGGTGTTGTAAGACTAGAAGCAATATTTCTCAACTTGAAGATGTGTGGATTTCAATTCCCAGAATTCCCCATCCAGCATGTGAAGCAAAAATGCACACACCTTAAAGGTAATAAGGTTGAGAAACACCAGGCTGCGTGTGTGCAGTTAAAAATAGCCCATGAAACATTCAGGAATGTAGGAGGCATGCAAGTAAGTTTTGGGCAGGTAAAAAAAATGAACTGCAAAAGATTTGGAATTTGAAAATAAACCCTTATTGAGTGGAGGAGAGGAGACCTTCCTTAGGCCCCCACCGGTCTAATTTTCCTCTATTGCCATCTGCCAAGAAGCAGCTCATCCATCGTTAAAGCCTGGGTAATTATTAGCAAATCTGGAATGAAGCATCAGCATTAATTCCAAGCTGCTGGTCTGAGTGGGTCAATTGGATATTTACTTTCATTTGAAAGACATATTGGATGTGTTAGCTAGCAGAAGAAACAAATACATACTGAACAGATGAACCAAAGGTTAGGTGGAAAATGTGGTTCAGTATTTCAGCAGAAGTTTAATTAGACCTGGATACAATACAGGTCTCTATATTGGGAAAGCAAGCAGAAAGAAGCCAACTCATATACTGGTTTGTTCTGGACAGCTTTCAAAGAGTTGACTCATTCTCTCTTGTTGGGTTCTTTGCTATGTTCAGTGCTGTTACAGAAACATCCATTGTCCTCTTTCAAAATTTCCTCCGCGCTTTCCAGATGTGCTCATGTCTTGGATGATCATTCCCAGAATTCCAAGCCAAAGTGTAATCCAGAACATCTGGAGAGTACCATGTTAGATTGGAGAAAGTTGGGTGATACAATGCTCATGGTGTCCTTTGCGTTGTGTGTATTTCTGTACATCTCCATAAATCATGCTTTCACGCATATAATAAAGATGAAACCCTAGTTAAAGAATCCAGAGTGATTTGGTCTGGAAATTATGACATCTGGTACCCACTCTTGAAAACACCAGCTTTCAAATCACTTGGTTTTGACAACTTCTACCCAATCGCTGATCTTGTCATTCTGGAGAAAACATTTACCATATTTTTCGGACTATAAGACACACTGGTGTATAAGACGCACCAAGATTTCAAAGAGGTAAGTAAGAAAAAAGGTTTTGTCCTATCCGGCCCCTAGGAGCACTCTGTAGACTTCAGCAGGCCTGGGGGAAGGCAAAAATGCCTCAGTTTTTTCAGAAAAAAAAACCAGTCCATTTTTTGCCCATTTTTTTTGCAAAAATAGAGAATTCTTTAATTTAAAATATTTGCATCCTGCTTTTTTACTTAAGAACAGAGTAGGTTTTAAAATGAAGTTTTGAAAGCAACACATAAGCCCCCTTTTTAAAGGTTTATATTATTGTTTTTATAGCTTCCAGATCTAATGGTAGAGTTAAAAGGATCCAGTTTGGGAGCTTACAAGAGAAATCATAAAAAATGTTTTTTAAGAAGTATAACACTTCGACTATGTAATCTGTTTTATTTTTAAATATACCTGTATACAACATAGATCTGTGAAATATACTTGAAATTTTTATACCCCAGGAGAGTTATTTAGATTTGTCTTGCTATGGGTAAACAACATTTGACTTAGCAGTAAGAAGATAAAGATGAAATAGACAGTAGGAGCTGGCTTATTCGTGTTCGCTGGTCCAATTCAATGTTATAAGATGATTGTAAGCTAAGTGATATTTTCGTGTCCCATCTTTCTCCCCCAAAGTCTGGAAATTCACTCCCATGCATTGTTTAACCCAGGGGTGTCCAAACTTGGGAACTTTAAGACTTGTGGACTTCAACTCCCAGAATTCCCCAGCCAGCCATGCTGGCTGGGGAATTCTGGGAGTTGAAGTCCACAAGTCTTAAAGTTCCCAAGTTTGGACACCCCTGGGTTAAACAATACAAAGCAATCTGCAGGAGAATCAAAAAAGTTAGGATGGCCACCCCAACCTGAAAATGAAACTCCCATCTACTTTAAGGTGTGTCCCACATAAAAAATAGGCAGGGCTTTGATTGCATCTTGACCCACAAGTGCTCCTGCTGAAGTATGTGGGAAAACCTACACGTCTCCACACAGATGTGAGATTACCTTCCATTCTGAAACCAAGCCAGTTCCTACTGTCTATTTCACTATCTGGGACATGTTCTCCCCATCTAGTTCTACCTTATGCAGTGATGCAACTCCAAATCTCTCTAGCACATCCTCAGAACTCACCAGCAGACTTGCTCTGTGAGTCAACTCATGTATCTTATCATGTCCAGAATCCCACCCAGATGTGGTATTCAGCCAGTTCTGACTGGTTCTGGTGAGTCGGTAGTGGAAATGTTGAGTAGTTTGGAGAACTGGCAAATACTACCTCTGGCTGGCCCCGTCCCCATCTACTTGCTGCCTCCCAAGTCACAGCTGATCAGCATCCCAGCTGATTGGCTAGGTCTTCTTCTGTTGCCATGCACAGAGCTGGAAAGGAAGTTAATGGGGTGGGGAGGGAATAGGGATTTTACAGTATCCTTGCCCTGGAGTGGGGTGGAAATAGAGATTTTGCAGTATCCTTGTCCTGGAGTGGGGAGGAAATGGAGATTGTACAGTATTCTTCCCCTGGGAGTGGGGAGGGAATGGGATTTTGCAGCATCCTTCTGCTGCCATGCCCACCAAGCCACGCCACGCCCACCAAGCCAACCCATGCCCATAGAACCTGTAGTACAAATTTTTGAATCCCACCACTAATCCCACCTATTCCCCTTTTTCTCCAAGAGCCAAGACAGTGCTGAGAATATCATTCTGCTTGGACCAAATGATAAAGAAGCTTCCCATTTATGGTTTCTGAGATATCTCCCCACACTTTCAAGGCCGATTAGACATTATCAGTGTCTTTATCTCTTCTCTCCTGTCTGGAGAGGCGGATGGGCAGAAAAGGCATACAGCTATTCTTTGCTCTGATTGCTTAAATGGAATAAATAAATGAGTAACAGAATTGGAAGGGACCTTGGAGGTCTTCCAATCCAACCCCCCGCTCAGGCAGGAGACCCCATACTATTTCAGACATTTCTGGTCACTAAGGAGATACGATCTGGATCTAGCCAGTATGTTTGGAGACCAACTGGATCTCTTTGCTATTTGTCAGATCAGAAGTGATAGACCTTTATCTTGGTTTGGTAACTGTGAGGTGGCTTCCCTCAGAGAAGGAGACAGGGAAGTCCAGGTGGAAGATGAATTGGAGAAGGTAAAGCTTTGCAAACCCACGGAATTGAAGAATGGAGGCCTGCTGAAGAATCTGCTGACTCAGCTCTTCTTGGCCTGGATTTTCTTGGCTTGCATTTCATAGGTCTGCTTGCCTGTGGAGCATTTAAGAAAAATTGGCAGTCCTATTTGGCCAGCCCATGTGCAAAGGCTGGGAACCCATTAATGGATTCACCATGCCTTAAAAAGACCCAGCTTACAAGTTGGACCCTGGTCTCTGTGAAAAAAGAAATTTCAGTTTCCTTTTGGAAAAAATAAAGTTCAGAAACTGTTCCAATCTGAAGCAAGGCAAATGCGTACCAGCGGACGCTTCCATTCCCACCCCACCCTATGCCGTGATCTTTTCATTCTTGATTGTTTCAGTCTAAGGTGGAGGCCGGCTGACAGACTCATTCCCAGCAGGTGTCACTGTGGGTTGTGTTAGACAGCTCACACCAAGGCATTCGGTGTTGTTCCACCAGGTTGTATCATTTGCCTACATTGCTTAATGACAGCCTGCCCGGCTCCAGCCCCTTTCATCTTGGGATTGTAAAGCATGTTACAAGGTCTCATTAAGTCTCACTACACCCCATGTGAGGTAGATGTTAAGTATTATTAATTGCATTGTACTGCAGAGCAAAACTGAAGCATGAAGCCGTCAAACAACTTGCCTCTACTTACGGAGGAAGTCTGTGACAAAACCATTACAAAAATCCAAGCAATGGCTCACCACACCTTTTGAGCTTTTACCATTCCAATAAGTACCGGCACATCAAAGCAGCAATCTAGTTATAATTTGGTGATGCATTGTTGTTTGCTTAAGCCTCTTTTTCTTCGTCTGTCTAACATGGGAACGTGCTATACCAGCTTAGCTCACCACGCAACTTTCTACAGCAGAATTCGGCATCTGATATAAGCCTAGAGCAGGGTTTCTCAACCTTAGCAACTGTAAGATACGTGTACAACTCCCAGAATTCTCTAGCCAGACATTTGAGGAACAGAAGTCCATAAATTTTTTAAGCTCCTAAGACAGGGGTGTCCAAACTTGGCAACTTTAAGACTTGTGGACTTCAACTCCCAGAATTCCCCAGCCTAAGATGAAGAACTAGGGATGCGGTAGCTCAGTGGCTAAGATGCTGAGCTTGTCGATCAGAATGGTCGGCGGTTCAAATCCCTAGCACTGCGTAATGGAGTGAGCTCCTGTTACTTGTCCCAGCTTCTGCCAACCTAGAAGTTCGAAAGCACGTAAAAAGGCAAGTAGAAAAATAGGAACCACTTTTGGTTGGAAGGGAACAGTGTTCCGTGCGCCTTCAGCATTTAGTCATGCCAGCCACATGACCACGAAGACGACTTTGGACAGCGCTGGCTCTTCGGCTTTGAAATGGAGATGAGCACCGCCCCCTGGAGTCGGGAATGACTAGAACATATGTGCGAGTGGGACCTTTACCTTTAAGATGGAGAAACATTGGCCTAGACTTCAGAAGTTTTGCTTGTACAGGGTTCTTTCTGGGGTGCAATGCATCTGGAATTCTAGCCTAGTTGAAGGGTTCAAATTTAGTGACTAGCTTCCTGATGAACAAAATGCTTAAGCAGAATCAGAGGTTTAATATCACACATGATGACATTAAGTCAAAATGGGGTTCAGTTCTTTGTGGCTCGGCACGGCATGTGGCTGAAGGGAAAGCTAGTTAAGCAAGTAAGTTAAAAAAGCGAGGGCAATGTGTGACTAAAACTTTGATTTGACATACTGCTGAACCAGGATTTTAATCCCTAGTTTGTGGAATAATGCATCATGGTTTGTCTTTAATATACCAGTAAGATGTAACAGGATGTGCTCAGTGCTAATCCCAAATCACACAGATCACGTAATGGTCCTGCATAATGTTTGAATCCAATTACTCAAATCAGATTTTTATTATGGTCATAGACCAGCATAAGGAGAATGGGGTACAGTCAATACATCCAATTGTTGATTGCATTCTGACATAGCATTGGTTTTTCATTACAAGCCCTGGTTTGTCTCCTCTTCTGTTGTTGACATGTCTTATTTCCATGTTTGCTTTCAACGCACCAGTTTCAGTTAAATGCTATCTTTGAAACTTGAAACTCTCATTAATTTTAACCACAGCTAATAGAAACAATATCCTTTTGTAAGGCTTTGCTTCATTAAGATTACAGCTGAATTGTCACATCTTTGGTGAGGTGATTTTAAAAACAACAGCGGACATTTCCAATCTCTTTTTTGTGGCCATGTTAAAAGACAAAATGGAAGAGGGGGAAAAATGGGCTGCATCAGGCAACGATTCTGTGTCAGGCAGCATTTTTTGGTCACACCCTTCTGAGAAGCTAAGAAAAGAACATTAACCTGCACAACCCTGCCAAGATATCTGGCATTCAGAAGGAGACGGCTACAAAAGCTGTTAGCGCTAGACCACCATTGCCGTTATTAAACACAAAGAGCCATGTTTTCCCCCAAATGATGCCTTTAAGGGATTGCCCACAATCCCTACATCTTGTCTAGTGAGTTTCATGCTTTAGATCAGTGGTTCTCAACCTGTGGGTCGGGACCTCTTTGGGGATCGAATGACCCTTTCACAGGGGTCGCCTAAGACCATGGGAAAACACATATTTTCGATGGTCTTAGGAACCGAGACACCAATTTTATGGTTGGGGGTCACCACAATATGAGGAACTGTATTAAAGGGTCGCGGCATTGGGAAGGTTGAAAACCACTGGTTTAGATAAACACTGTGTGAATAAATACTTGCTGCCTCTTGATGCAATCAGAATCCTGGGCTAACTGGTTATAGTATTTTAAGAAAGAGGGTGAGGAGGAAAGAGATACTTTTTTCTGGCATTTTCCCCCCCACAGAATGCATTGTTTTGTTTTGCTTTTTGTTTTATTTTTTGTTTTGTTTTATATGTACAGTATATCTATGTATTTTATTTTATATTTTTACTAGGCAATAACCCGGCGTTGCCCAGAGATTTATTTATAGGGGGAAAATGTCCAGACCAAACGTAATTTCTAATGTTGGATTTTCCCCCTTACCAGAGGGAGCCCCCTTGTGGAGTACTGTGAAGCCGTTACCATGGCAACTCCACTGCGCTGTACAGTAGAAGTCATTTTACGGCAGTACAGTAGAAGACATTTTTAGGCACAATAGGCTGTATCTTAACAGAACACACACCTGGAGGAGTTTTAGGGGTGTTTTACCCCCACAATATTTTTTTTCCAGACAGTAAGTCATCTGTGTCCCAAGTTCGATTGAAATTGCTCGAGGCATTCCAGAGTTTTGCTGGAACATACATACACACACAGGCATTTTTATATGTATAGATTTTATTATATATTTATTTTATTTATTTATTTATTTTATTCATTTTATTCATCTACCACCCATCTCGCTGTGGAGCTGCTCAGGGTGGCTCACAACAATAAAATGGGGGGAAATGATAAATAATGTAAAAATAACAATAGTAAAGGAATGATATACCGCATTAAAAATAGAAAGGGAAACTTTTACTTCACTTAGCATCATCTTGTATATCACAGACATGATCTGATTTAACCGAGGCTTTTTTATGCATTAAAAAGTCTAATTTATTGTTCCAGTCAAATGTAGCCATTAGATAAATTTCTAATTGTTAACAATTAGCCAAATTGTTGATGGCTTCAATGAATTTAAAGATACTTAAACTCCATTTTGTTTCAGTGAAAAACAGAGCCTCCAATATCTTAGTTTAGTTTATTAGACTTCTAGACCGCCCCCTCTCCCCGAAGGGACTCGGGGCGGTGTACAGGTACCAAATTAAAACCATACAAACAATAATAAATATAATTAATTCTTCATTTGAACTTTAAAAAAAGTTTAAAAAAGTTAGTGGTGGGATTCAAAAATTTTTACTACCTGCTCTGTGGGCATGGCAGGGGAAGGATACTGTGAAATCTCCATTCCCTCCCCACTCCAGCGGAAGGTTATTGCAAAATCCCCATTCCCTCCCGATCATCTGGGACTCGCAAAGCAGAGAATAGATAGGGGCGGGCCAATCAGAGGTGGTATTTACTGGCTCTCCGAACTACTCAGAATTTCTGCTACCAGTTTTCCAGAACTAGTCAGAACCTTCTGAATACCACCTCTGTTACCAATGTTGAATTGCAAATGGCACTTATTTATTTACTGAATGGGGAACAAATTTTCTGTGGTCATCAGCTCCGCGGGAGTGACTCCAAAACAAACTTCACCCACAATATGAAAGAACACAAAATCAACGAAGGTGTCAGGAGCAAAATAAAACAATTGTCTCGGGGAAAAAACATTAAGAAAGAGCCTCAAATTCCCTGGAAGCCAGAAACAATTTTACCTGGTGTTTAAATATAACAAAGACCTCATCAGGTGAATGCATCTTGGGAGAAAGTTCTAGAATTTGGATAACAAACTAGAAGAAGCCTCTATTTCAGAGTTGACCTTTCTCCCCCTTTTATGTAAATATTAGAACTTAGTCTTGGCATCTGATCCAAACTGCAGTGACACCGCATATGTGACCTGGGAATTATGTCAGATATAATTCCCACCCACCCCCGTATGATTGCCTATAATCATAGGGGGTGTATGTCACAATGATATTACACGTGGCATAACTTCATTGTCCAGATGGCACCAATTATGGAATTGGTGTTGGTTACATGACTGACCTCATGACTAGATGTCAATTCTTCCTTTCTCAAGAAACCCATGGAATATTTCAACTCTGTCAATGAATTCTACTGCTGTTCACAACCATGTTCAATCAACCTCGTGTTTGAAAGAACATAGAACACAGAGTCATAGGGCTGGAAGGGACCTTGGGGATCTTCTAGTCCAGGGGTGTCCAAACTTGGGAACTTTAAGACTTGTGGACTTCAACTCCCAGAATTCCCCAGCCAGCCGGCTGGGGAATTCTGGGAGTTGAAGTCCACAAGTCTTAAAGTTCCCAAGTTTGGACACCCTTGGACTAGTCCAACCCTTTGCTCAAGGCAGGAGACCTTATACCCATGATGGCAAACTTATGGCACTTGTGCCACAGGTGGCACGCGGAGCTATTTGTTAGGGCACGCAAGGCGTTGCCCACTGCCTTGTGGCTGTATCCACTACTGGAAAAGGCTTCAGGAGTCAACCTCGAGGCAAAATCTGAAGTCCTGGAAGCAGTTCATGACTGTGTACAACCATGTTCTGGTAACTCTTGCGACGCAGCTGGAACCAATCGTATCGGCTCTGCTGTTCCATTGGATTATTTCAGCGATGTGAAGATGTGGGATCTGCTGCTTGGGTAACAGTCTATCCTCCATATTAATCTACCCAGGCTTCATGCTCTGGAGAGGACACTCCAGCTTTACACACAGCATTGAAAGACACTCGTATGGCAGGCTGAGGCAAAGAGGCAGTCCCGGAACCAGTGAAATCTGGGGGCTGGGCAGGAGACAGAATGTATCTGCCCTCAGTGTGGAAGGGATTCCCACTCCCGAATTGGCCTTTTTAGCCACACCAGATGCTGTTTTAGGCAGGGACGTGCGGTCAGGGGAGGCAGGGGAGGCAGAGCCTCACCGCTCTCATCATGACAAGAAAAAAAAGGGAAAAGGGAAAAGGCACACGTGGTCTGATTCCCTGCCTTCCTGAGTCAACATGAAGGGGACCGCGGAGCGCGCTCCGCTGGCTCGCGCTCCGCGGTCCCCTTCATGTTGACTCAGGAAGGCGGGGAATGGGACCATGTGTGCAGGAGGCTGAGGCAGCCTCAGCCTCCTGCACACGTGGTCCCATTCCCCGCCTTCCTGATGACGTCACCAGCCATAAACCTCACCGCACGTCACTGGTTTTAGGACCTCTTTCCAGAGCACAATACCATAGTCTTTTGAGACTGAAGGATGCCAATGCAATGCATACTTGTCATCTTGTACAAGTTTGACAATCAATCAATCAATCATACAACATTCTAGATAAGGTTAAAATGGAGAGGATGGTTTGTGGGTACTATGGGAAATGAAGCCACTGTTTTTGTATGTATTTGAATCAGACCATTATCCTATGCCATAATATGATTTATTTGTTGGAGGACTAAAGTGTCACGTGAATTCAACCATTGTATTTTGTTAACAGGGCTGAGTTTTGCACACCGTGGGAACCCCCGGCTTCCAATCAAGCAATCCAATGCTATTTGAACACGTTTCAACTGCAGTTCCAGGAAGCAAATAGGCTGCCCAAGTCAGACAATTTCAAAAGATCCGTTTTGCAAAAAGCTAGAATCAAGTTCATTTTAAACCCTAGTCGCAAGTGAATGATTTATTTATTTATTTATTTATTTATTTATTTATTTATTTATTTATTTATTTATTATTTATTTATTTATTTATTTATTTATTAAACTTGTTAGCCGCTCCCTCTCCACGAAGGGACTCGGGGCTGCGTACAATAAATAAATCACATGTTACACGATTAGACATTACACGGTTAGACATTACACGGAGGAGGTATAAAATCACAACAACTGTTACAATACATAAAACAACAATAATAATAAGGTTAAAAATTAAAATACCCCGATTTAAAATTTTAAAATGTAAAAAGTATAAAATTGCCAGGAGGATTGGAGATAGAACTATAGTTGAGCCAGGCCAGCTAGTTGGAAAATGTGGGTCTTGAGTTTTGTACGGAAGGAGCGGAGGTCGGTAGTAATCCTAATGTCGGGGGGGAGGTCATTCCAGAGGGCTGGGCCCATCACAGAGAAGGCCCTGCTCCTGGGCGCTGCCCTTTGGCACTGCTTAGTGGATGGCACCCGGAGGAGTCCCTCTCTGTGAGAGCGGATTGGTCGTAGGGATGTATGGGGCAGGATGCGATCCCGCAAGTAACTAGTTCCTGTGCCATGGAGCGCAAGTAACTAGGTCCTGTCCCTGATCACAGTTTGGCAAGATATTTTAGGCCCTGGTGGGAGCTACATTTTCAGCACTGCTGCACACGACATTCCTTAAGAGTTCATTGTCCAAAATTAGAAACGGAATTTCAAATAGGTTCTCTGAGGACAGGATGACCTTAGTTAGAATGGCAGGTGGTATTTCCTGGCTCCACACGCTGTTCCCATGTAGTTCTTGTCCTGTGCACTCAGCAAAGGTTCCTATCTGATCTCGGATGTAAATGCTAACTTCTTTCCTCTGATGCCAGAAAATACAGGCAGTAGAATTACACTGCAGGATAAGATGCTATTATTTTACTGCGCCAATAATGAATATTATACTATAGAGAGCGTAGACACCATTTTTGGTCATCCACATTTTAAAATCCCTGTAAGAGGAGAAGTCGATTACCGGGAATAACAATGTCTTTTCTTGAAGGTTCGTTGTTGTTTATTTAAAAAGATGTTTAGGTATGTAACAGTGTGTATTTACACACCGGTTCCATAGAAGACAACTAGCTCTGCTCATTTCTTGGCACCTCCCATTTAAAATAGAAAAAAGGAGCAGGAAGCAGGAGCCTCATCTTCATTCTGTAACTGGCTGACCAACCGCACTCAACGTGTAGTCCTCAATGGAACTGCATCTACATAGAGGGAAGTATGCAGTGGAGTACCCCAAGGCTCTGTTTTAGGCCCAGTACTCTTCAACATCTTCATCAATGATTTGGATGAGGGAATAAATGGGGAACTCATCAAATTTGCAGATGACACCAAGCTGGCAGGAATAGCCAACACTCCAGAAGACAGGCTTAAGATACAGAAGGATCTTGACAAACTTGAACATTGGGCACTATCTGATAAAATGAAATTCAAGGGTGAAAAGAGTAAGGTTCTACATTTAGGCAACAAAAACGGAATGCACAGGTACAGTATAGGTGATACCTTGCTCAGTAGTAGTAACTGTGAAAGGGATCTTGGAGACCTAGTGGACAACCATTTAAATATGAGCCAGCAGTGTGCAGCAGCTGCCAAAAAAGCCAACACAGTCCTAGGCTGCATCAACAGAGGGAGAGAATCAAGAGCACGTGAAGTGTTAATACCACTTTATAATGCCTTGGTAAGGCCACACTTGGAATACTGCATTCAGTTCTGGTCGCCACGATGTAGAAAAGATGTGGAGACTCTAGAAAGAGTGCAGAGAAGAGCAACAAAGATGATTAGGGGACTGGAGACTAAAACATATGAAGAACGGTTGCAGGAACTGGGTATGTTTAGCTTAAGAGAAAGAAGGACTAGGGGAGACATGATAGCAGTGTTCCAATATCTCAGAGGTTGCCACAAAGAAGAGGGAGTCAAACTATTCTCCAAGGCACCTGAGGGTAGAACAAGAGGCAATGGGTGGAAGCTAGTCAAGGAGAGAAGCAACTTAGAACTGAAGAGAAATTTCCTGACAGAACAATTAATCAGTGGAACTGCTTGCCTCCAGGAGTTGTGAATGCCCCAACACTGGAAGTCTTTAAGAAGATGTTGGATAGCCATTTGTCTGAAATGGTATAGGGTTTGTTTCCTGCCTATGCAGGGGGTTGGACTAGAAGACCTCCAAGGTCCCTTCCAACTCTACTATTGTATTGTATTGTATTCCTAGAGAGTTGCCACTGGACAAAATGAACGATTTGCAGACAAGGGACGGGCTTCAAAAATTTTAGCAAGAGGTGCTCTGCCTGGTTGCTGGGTGGGCGTGACCGTGGCCATGATGGGCATGGCTTATTTGACCTCCTGCACCACGGTGGGAGGGGTGTTTGCCCTCCCTGGGCTCCCGAGGTTTCTTTTGAGCCTCCGGGAGGGCAAAAATGGCGTTCCCACGCTCCAGAGGCCCTGTGGTGGTTGGAAATGGACCCGTTTTCAGCCTTCCCAAACTTCCGATAGGCCTGTTTTTTGCCCGCCCCGTGCTTCCGTGCGTGCCCCACACTTACCTGCATCCAAAACAGGCCATGTGGGGACTCCTGGGTGGGGAGGGGCAGGGTGGGCAGGGCCAGCCAGAAGGGGATTTGGAGGTTCTTCAAACTGCACAGAATCTTAGCTAGAGGTTCTCCAGAACCCCTGCGAATCCCCAGCAGCCCACCCCTGTTTGCAGACAGAAGGACAAGGATGCAGATCAAGCAAATGTCAACACAGCCACCAAATGTTGTCAGAATGGCCATCCGCATTGGGTGATTCTTTCCTACTATTTTGAGGCAAAAAAAAAAAAAGACACAGAAGCAATACCATAAGCCCTGGAAATAGGCTTCACGTGCATTCCAGTTTGGGGGCTCGGTGCCAAAACGGTTCACCATAGGACCCTCACTGACCTATAGGAACAGGGGCTTTTGAAAAAGAATCATTTTTGTTAAATAATTTTTTAACATTTTTTTTTAATTACCTGGTTTATGTCTAAGGGCAAAGCGTCGAAGAGATCTATTGAAGCAACTTGGACTAGAGATACCTTTGACGTGTATTATAGCCAACCAGCTTAACAACCGTGTTACTAACTTAACAACTGCAGTGATTCACTTAACAATTCACAAGTGGATAGAAAAGTTGCAAAATGGGGCAAGCATTCACTTAACAACTGTCTTGCTTGCTAATGGAAAGATTGGGCTCAGTTGTGGTTGTAAGTCAAGGACTGCCTGTACATATATGACCACAGCAGGCAATGTTCTCATGCATAGTGGATAAGATTTTCAGGAATTTATCAGGTTATTCAGGATAGGCCTGTATTGAATGATTACACCAGGGGTGTCCAAACTTGGGAACTTTAAGACTTGTGGACTTCAACTCCCAGAATTCCCCAGCCTGGGAGTTGAAGTCCACAAGTCTTAAAGTTCCCAAGTTTGGACACCCCTGGATTAGACAATCGTACAAGATGAAAGCTTAACAAGGAGTGCAGAATTATTAAGTATCAAAGAACTTCCTTCCCTTCCTCTCCTTCCTTCCTTCCTTCCTTCCTCCCCTGCTATCCTCCTCTTTCCTTCTTCCCCTTCCTTCTTTCCTTTCCTATCCTTCCTCCCCTTCCTTCTTTCCTTTCCTCTCCTTCCACCCTTCCTTCCTCCCCTTCTTTTGTTTCTCCCCTTCCTCTTCTTCTTTCCTCCCCTTTCTTCCTTCCTTCCTTTCCTTCCTTTTTTTAGAAATCTCTTTGGAAGTATTAGGAAAACACTTCTAAATGTCTGATATCCCTAGGAAGAAGTAATCAGAATTTTACAGCATGTCTTTAAGAGCTTAAAGTAGCTAGGAAAAAAAAGGTTATTCAAGATGAAGCAAAGGTTTGAAATATTTTATTCAACTGCATACTTCAGCATTTATTGTCACTTACAAAATTTCACTTACAAAATGTTATTCTGTCTTTAGCTTCATCCTCTTACATGATAGGAATATATACACGCATACATATATATTAAACTTTTGCAGAATGAACTAAGGTAAGTTATATCCATTCTTATATTCATAGGTATATATTGTATGGATATATCCATCCATCATCCATCTATCTAACGCAGGGGTGTCAAACTCAATTTCATTGAGGGCCACATCAGGGTTGTGTTTGACTTCGGGGGGGGGAGAGGAAACGTGTCAAGGGTGGATGTGGCCAGCTTGACGTCACTTGTGTCGGGGGCGCCTGTGGTGGCTTGAGTGCTCTGCCAGAAAAAAGAGGCTCCTGAGCTCCATTTTCTGCTGCAATGGCCTCCTGCAGCCAGTGGCGTAGCGTGGGTTGTCAGCACCCGGGGCAAGTAATTTGCGCCCCCTAACCCGAGGGCGGCCCGACTGCAGCTGCCCCTGGGTCGGCATCAGTCAAGTGAGGCTCTCCATGCTGGCCTCCTGCCTTCCTCCCGAGGAGGAGCTCGACAGGGCAGCGGGAAAAGGTTCGACTGAAGGGAAGCAGGTGCCGCGGGGGTGGGAGGCGCACCGGGGGCTTCGGGAAGGCGCCGGCTCCCCGGGGCGCTCCAGGCGGAGCGGGAGGATGCGGTGGCGTTGCAGCCGCGGGCAGACGGAGCGCAGCGCCGCTCTCCTTCGGCTCCTGCGGGGGCGCCGCGGCGGGTCTTGGCGGCTCCGCTGGGAGGTAGGCGGTGCGCAGGAGGGGCCTGGGCGTGCCAGGGCCGGGAAGCTTAGTTCGCGGGCCAAGCCGGGCGCGGAAAGAGGCGGCCACAGTCCGGCAAAGGGCGGCGCGGGGCGAGTCAGGGCGCCCCCCCCAGATGTTGCGCCCGGTGCGGCCGGCACCCCCTGCAACCCCCATGCTACGCCACTGCCTGCAGCAAAAGCTCTAGGAGGCCGGAGGCTGCCACAGCAGAAAACAGAGCTCGGGAGCCAGTTTTCAGTGGCAAAGGCACTGCGGGCCAGTCCTTCACTGTTTCTAGGGTGGCCCTGAGAGCCAGATTGAAGCAACCTGTTGGCCAGATCCAGCCCCCGGGTCTTGAGTTTGATACCCCTGATCTAATGGTACACCCCCCCCCCCCAAACATATATGGATATAAGAAAAGATATATTCATATAATATATATATGGATATAAGAATGGATATCATATAACTTATTTTAGTTCATTCTGTAAACATTTAAGCAAGTTATATCTATTCTTTATATACATGATTGATGTTGAGGTAGGATCACATTCTTTGCATTGTGAATATCAAATAACTTTTTTTTTAGTTTTCAACCTTCCTAATGAAGACGTTTGCACTGATCTGATTCTTTCTCTAATACTTTCTCTCTCTTTTTTCACCCTCACTGCCCTTGGCTGTTTTTGCTCTCACCGCCACTTAATCCAATCACCTGTGGTGACTTATGCAATTGTTGATGGCGAGGTGACAGATGCCCATTAACCAAATCACATGGACTGCCACAGTCCATCACGTGAAGGGCAAAGTGACCAACTGAGGTTGAAGACAGGAAAGGCAGAATGAGATGAAGGAACCCGTGGGAAACTGTCAGGATTAGATTCATAAATACTTTAGAAGCTGCATCACTTTAGATTCAAAGTACTTCAGAGACCATGGAAGCTTTGAATAAAACAGTGGTCTGCCACTGTTTAAAGCAGCTCCAAAGGGCACAATCTCTGGAAAAGACACAAACATTAAGGAGTTATAAACAAGTAAACGTACTTTATTTATTTATTTTATTTATTTTATTAAATTTGTTAGCTGCTCCCTCTCCACAAAGGGACTCGGGGCGGCGTACAATAAATAAAAACACATATTATAAAATTACACATTGTACGGAGGAGGTATAAAACACAATACAATATTATAGTAACATAGAAATATTTAAAAAGTTAAATTAAAACCCCAAAGGGAATTACAAGTTTAAAAATTGCCAGGAGGAATAAAATGAAGCTATGGTTGAGCCAGGCCTGCTAGTTGAAAAAAGTGGGTCTTGAGTTTTGAACGGAAGGAGCGGAGGTCGGTGGTAATCCTAATATCCGGGGGGAGGTCATTCCAGAGGGCTGGGCCCATCACAGAGAAGGCCCTACTCCTGGGCGCCACCCTCTGGCACTGCTTAGTGGACGGCACCCGGAGGAGTCCCTCTCTGTGAGAGCGAATTGGTCGTAGGGATGTATGGGGCAGGATGCAATCCCGCATGCGATCCTCAACTTATGATCGCAATTGAGCCCCAAATGTTTGTTGCTAAGCGAGACAATGTTTAAATTATTTTTGTTTTATAACCTTTCTGGCCAGTGTTGTTAAGCGAATCCCTGCAGTTGTTAAGTTAGCAACATGGTTGTAAGAGTGAATCTGGCTAACCCATTGACTTTGTTTTTCAGACGGTCACAAAAGGTGATCACAGAACCCGGGGACACTGCAGCCATCATAAAAGCTGTTAGTTGCGAAGTCGTGTATGACCCATTGCGACTCCATGGACAACGTTCCTCCAGGCCTTCCTGTCCTCTACCATCCTCTGGAGTCCATTTAAGCTCAAGCCTACTGCTTCGGTGACTCCATCCAGCCACCTCATTCTCTGTCGTCTCCTTCTTCTTTTGCCCTCCATCTTTCCCAGCATGAGGCTCTTCTCCAGGGAGTCCTTCCTTTTCATTAGGTGGCCAAAGTATTTGAGTTTCCTCTTCAGGATCTGGCCTTCTAAAGAGCAGCCAGGGTTGATCTCCTCTAGGACTGACCGGTTGGATCGCCTTGCAGTCCAAGGGACTCGCAGGAGTCTTCTCCAGCACCAGAGTTCAAAGGCCTCCATTCTTTGGCGCTCAGCCTTTCTTATGGTCCAACTTTCACAGCCATCCATTGCAACTAGGAAAACCATAGCCTTGACTATACACATTGCCATCATAAAGACATGTGTCCATATTTCAATCACATGACCATGGGCATGCTGCAATGGTCGTAAGCGTGAAAAATTGTCATAAATCTTTTTTTTCCAATGCAGTTGTAGTCTTAGTCACTAAAAGAATGGTTGTAAGTTGAGGTCTAGCTGTACTACCTTTACTTTCAGAAGCATCCCCATCCTAAAGTGTTGCATGATTGTGATCCTAAAGTTCACTACAACAACTTGAATTCTTGACACTGTATAAACAGTGAGTTCCTTCTGAATTCCAGACAGATGCAATTAATCTAAATTTCTATTTCATTCTTTAAACACTATCAATATTTGGATGCATTAAATATATTAATTCAGAATATATAGTGTAGACTTAATTAAAAGTCAGCTCGTTGAAAGCCTAAACTTTATTTCTCCCAGTTCATCACCATCGTGTCAGGTCTCAAAATTGTGTTAATATAGGTTTTTTTTACTTGTCTTGTACTAAAAAAACAACAAACTATAAAGCTGAACATTACATATGTTTATCCAGAAAAAAGTCCTACTGAACCCAGCTTTAGTTGCTTTTATATAAACATGCACAAAATGGCTAGATTTATATATTTTATTAGACCATTTCGCACAATGAGAGGTTACTGAATAAGGCATAATGGCTTCCTTACCTATTCTCCTTAAATCAAAATCAAACAATCAATTGGGGTCAATTGGTTGGAAGCATATCACTGTAGCGGTATTTCTCAACCTTGGCAATTTTACATTTTTAGCATGCTGGCTGGGGAAATCTGGGAATTAAAAGTCCATATACCTTACTGGGCACTATCTAATAAAATGAAATTCAATGGTGAAAAGAGTAAGGTTCTACATTTAGGCAACAAAAACGAAATGCACAGGTACAGTATCGGTGGTACCTTGCTCAACAGTAGTAACTGTGAATGGGATCTTGGAGTCCTAGTGTACAACCATTTAAATATGAGCCAGCAGTGTGCAGCAGCTGCCAGAAAAGCGAACACAGTTCTAGGCTGCATAAACAGAGGGATAGAATCAAGATCATGTGACGTGTTAATACCACTTTATAATGCCTTGGTAAGGCCACACTTGGAATACTGCATTCAGTTTTGGTCACCACGATGTAGAAAAGATGTGGAGACTCTAGAAAGAGTGCAGAGAAGAGAAACAAAGATGATTAGGGGACTGGAGACTAAAACATATGAAGAACGGTTGCAGGAACTGGGTATGTTTAGCTTAAGAGAAAGAAGGACTAGGGGAGACATGATAGCATTATTCCAATATCTCTGGGGTTGCCACAAAGAAGAGGGAGTCTTCTCTCTTCTTCATTTTCCAAGGCACCTGAGGGCAGAACAAGAAGCAATGGGTGGAAACTAATCAAGGAGTGAAGCAACTTAGAACTGAGGAGAAACTTCCTGACAGTGAGAACAATTAATCAGTGGAACAGAAATTGCCTCCAGAAGCTGTGAAAGCCCCAACACTGGAAGTCTTTAAGAAGATGTTGGATAGCCATTTGTCTGAAATGGTATAGGGTTTCCTGCCTAGGCAGGGGGTTGGACTAGAAGACCTCCAAGGTCCCTACCAACTATGCTATTGTATTGTATTGTATTGTATATTGTTATGTATGTTCTGTGTTTTGTTTTGTCTTATTGTGTTTTTTTTCTTTGCTGTGTCTCCCTTATGGTTTTTAAAGATCAAAACATTTAATAAAAATTATTTAAAGAAAAACAGAAAAAAAAGTCCATATGCCATAAAACAGCCCAGGTTGGGAATGTGATGGGCTCAAAGTCATTCAGCCACTTTCCATACCTAAGGCAGGACTAGAACTCACAGTCGCCTGGTTCCTAGGCACTTAGTCCCTTAACCGTGGCACCACACTGGCTCCCTTGCAATTAGTAATTCTGATGAATCGAAGTTGGCGTATCTTGATGCTGCTGCTCTCATTGATACATTTAAATAATGGCCTTCAATAAATATTAATCACTGGCTTGGTTTCCACAGAACAGGCTTTCTTTCTGAAGCTGGTAACAAGCTACATCTTATGCAAGAGCCAAACGTTCCCCAAGGAATTGGCTGTACGCCTTAATTCTCCATTCAATTTACTACCCTTTGCTGCTGGGTGTCTTTAGCCTGTCTCTTCACAGCTGACTTTCAGCCCCTTCGTAAATGAACTCTCTTCATTCTTTCCAAGGTTTCACCATATCACTGGAGGCAGGAGTGGATTCCGGCAGGCATACTGCCGATTTGCTCATGAGCCGCTGCGTGCGTTCGTGTGCGCCCTTGATGTGCGGCGTGCGCTCATGCACAAGCTTAGTTTATGGTATGTACCTATGTGATGGAGATCCTATGCAAACCCAGCCAGTGAGATTTATTCAAAGGATGGCTTCTTTGTTTTGTGTGAAGCCAGTCATAACATGCTTTATTTAGCTCAGCTTAGTCAGTGATATGAATCAAGTCGCCATAGTTTACAGATCAGGGCACGCATCCCTTCTGACTCAATGAATAAAAAAAGTCTGGTTTGGCTATAAGATATGATTTCAGAGTCATATAAATAGGTGGGGTTCGCCCATTGCATTATATCGTAATATTTCTTTGGCTTGGGCCTTCACAGGTTCTATGAACTCAGCCGTTGTAAACCATGGTTTAAAATGTAGGAGCTCTGCCAACTGTGGCTTTCTTAATAAACCATACAACCCTACCCCTCTCCCCCACTGATCTTCTCATCTCCAGGCCACGTTTAATCTAGTCCAAATATTCCTCAAAGAAAGGGCCCCATTCTCAGGACCTTTAGGTCTTCTGCTTCAAGCCCCTTTTAGGGCAGTGAACTTGGGAGCCAAATGTGTACTTCAATTCTTGAAATGATTTGCTTTCTTTTATTGTTTCCTACCTTTTGAAATAAATGGCCCAGGAAGTGGGAGCTTCTAGAGAAACCAAAAAGTATGAAAAGGCATTTAAGATTTCCCTGTAATGAATGATGGTAAGTATAAATCCTTGTGATTATTTAAATCACTGGAGTCTCCTTTGGATAGGAATTCCTTGGGTCTATGGAGCAAACACAACTACTCCTCATATTACCCAAATCTACCACTGGATATGTGCCAGTTTTGTTCACACTTTTAAAAAATATTTGCACAACGCATTAATCTAGAGATAGCAACATCTGTGAGGTTGGGAATCCACAATTCAGCCTCCCAACCACCTGGAGAGTGGTAGACCATCTATTGAGGATTTGATATCAGAAGAAGGGGCACAATAATTATTTTCAGATCAGTGGGAAAGGGAGCAATAGCCCTCCCAATCTTGTTCCCCAAGCGGCCTGAAATCATGTTGTCATATTCAGCATTTTTATTGCTTAATTTTGATCGTGTAATCTAATCACACTTAAATGCCTGGGTGGAACAGTGACCAGCAAAGTCTTAAACACTTCATCTAGCTTGGGTGGTACAGATACTCCATGACTTATAACCAGCGGTGGGTTTCACTTATTCTTACCACTGGTTCGCCCCGCCCGCATGGGCGGTCCACACATGTGCCCAGCTCAGAAACATGGCTAAATAGAATGCCGTAACACAGGGGGGGAGGGCAGGCCCACCCACAATTACCGCTACCAGTTCACTCAAACCGGTCCGAACTGGCTGAATACCACCTCTGCTTATAACCATTTGTTTAGTGATCATTCAAAGTTGCAACAGCAATGAAAACTTATAACTGTTTTTTTTTTAGTCATCACCATTGAAGCATCCCCAAGGTCACATGATCAAAATTCAATGCTTGGCAACTGGCATGTATTTATGACAGTTGCAGAGACCCGGGATGATGTGGTCACCATTCCATATCACCATGTGGTAACCTTCCCCAGCTGGCTTCTGACAATGGCAGATTGGCTTCATGATCACATGATTCACTTAACTGCCGTGATTCGCTTAACCGCTGTCGCAAAAAAAGGTCATGTTGTGTCCTGGCAGCCAGCAACAGCCAAGCCTGATTGGCTAAGACGCAGCTTGGCTGAGCGTGGGCTGACAGAAGCATCTGATTGGTTGTCCTGCCTGACAGCTCCATATAAATAGCTGTCAGGCAGGAAAAGTGCTGAACTTACTGCTGTATATAGTTGCTGTCTTGTCGTTAATAAAGTTGGCTGTTAGTTGCCTCAGACTGCGTCCTGCCTCATCCTTCGGCCAATCTTTTACAGGTCATAAAAGTCGATATTGTCATTTTTACATTCCTATCCCATAATTTCTGCCATTTCTCTAATCCTATTGTGTGTCCAACATTCTTAGCCCAAGCAATCATTGCCTCCTTTAGCTGCTCACTTTCTAATGCAATGTTAATTTAAACTTGTGCAAAATGTTTTATGGATGGCACTTTGCACCGGTAAGGTTGGCTAGAATGTACAAAGATAGATCAGCCAAATGTTGGAAATGTAACCAGACACCGGGTTCATACTACCATATGTGGTGGACATGTTCCAAAACTAAAAAATACTGGTCGAAAATACATACCTGGTTGGGAAAAAATGACAAAGTAGTAGCATATTGAACTGAGACCAGAGACATTTCTGTTGGGCATCCTACCAGAAAAATACGACAAAAAGACCACATATTTGATTCTACATGTACTGACCGCTGCTAGGATTGTATTTGCGCAATAGTGGAAGAGTGAGGAGATCCCATCAGACAAGAGGGTGATTCAGAAAATAATGGAATGGCAGAAATGGACAGATTAACACTTTTTATCAAGGACAGAGAAGAAACTGAATATTTTGTGATGTGGGATGTGTTTTATCAATGGCTAGAGAATAGAAACAGAAGACAGGAAGGAGGAGGTACAAGAAGAGAAAATGTTACTTTGGAGAAAAGTTTATGATGATATGATGTATTATTGTAATTATCTTGATATATAGTTATATTAGCAACGTTACTGTAATTTGTCTGAAACGGTATAGGGTTTCCTGCCTAGGCAGGGGGTTGGACTAGAAGACCTCCAAGGTCTCCAACTCTACTATTGTATTGTATTGTATTGTATTGTATTGTATTGTATTGTATTGTATTGTAATGACTATAACAACAAATATGTGGACTATGAACTCTCAAATAATTGTACACAGCTCACACACTATTTGATGGAGATGAAAAGTATTATAAATAAAATAAATAAAACATTTTTTAAAAGGTCAAAAAAAGGAGACACAACTCACACAACAAAGGTCTTGATTAGCAACAGAAATCTTGGGGCTCCATTGTGGTCGTAAATCAAGGACTACCTGTACCTATCACTTGTTCAACTCAGCACTTGCTTACTTCAGCTAAGAACGGAAGCTGTGCTACACCCCAAACACCTATTCCTTAATGTGGCTAAAACTGCAGCATGTGCACATCTGGGGAGGTGTTTTTTTTTATTGCATATTCTGCAAGGCTGGGAACGTGCCTCCTTTGCCTTGCCACACATACACATTTCATTGCAGAAGGCAGTGAGTAGCCGGGTATTGTTGTAGCCCGCTTTCAAACACTGGCTGTATAAATGGCGTGCGTTTCTTGATTAAGCTAATTAAGGGTTCCGTGTAACAGGAAGCTGCTTGTGCAAGCCTGATGTTGACATTGATATGGTCAGTGTATCCGGCTCATCCTTCTCTCAAAAGGACTAAATGAAGAGAAGATGTGGTTTTTTTTTGAGGAGATCCACTGAGCCAGTGAAAGAGCAAGGAATCTGGTGACTGCTCCATTCTTGAGACTTTAATTCCCAGCATGAAACTGACAAAGAATTGTCCAAAATATCTGGAGGCCGCCAGGTTTCAATAGAGTTGGGTTAGTGTGTGGGAACTGGATTGGGAGGTAGGGATTATAAATCACGCATCGTCCCAAAGGTTATTGACAAACTGCAAACCAACATTGTAATCACCCTCAGATGGTTTTGGTGAGGATAACACGGCTGGGAGCAGAATTAATGACATATTGCATGTTGGGTGTAGGTGGAGTGTACAAATGCAACACAATAAATTTAAGAGCAAGATTTCACTGTTCACACAATACACAAACGCACCAATTTGCCTAACCCCAGTTTATGAAATAAAACACAATTTTGGCTGGGTTTGCTTAAAACCAAGCGTTCTGTTTTTCAAACCGTAATGGCATTTTGGCTTAATGCGTTATATGAACCTATCTTATGCCTTATTCTTTTGTTTTAAAGCAAAAAGAAAAAGTTACGTTTTTGGCAGCCAGGTAGTACCTGCAACATTCATTACTGCCAAGGAGCACCTTATATAAGTTGATGGGGCTGCAATTTTCCATTTTATTCAGAGTGGGTGCATTTTGCAGGGAATCCCCACCTCCACCCGTTGCTAACTCTATAGCTTTCATTTTTTCCAGTCTCAAAATGGCAGGAAGCTGTACCATCCAGCATTAAGAATCACCTTGCCAAAGTCAACAGCAAAGTTGACCTCAACAGGAGACCTCTCAATAAAAGAATGAAGATCTGGATAGGACCTTATGGCTACAAGTTGTCCATCCCTATTTTATGCTAAGATTTTCAACATGAATAAACCAGGTATTACAGAATACAAAATGACGGAGTTGGAAGGGGGCCATGGAGATCTTCTAGTCCAGCGATGGGGAACCTTTTTCGGCTCGCGTGCCATGAGGGGGGGGAGCGCAGGGGGGTCGTGTGCGGGCGTGCCGCACCCATAATGCAATGCGTGACCCCCTTGTGCACATGCGCTCACAATGCACGACCCCCCCCCATTTTACATGCTTTTTTCGCCCTCCCCAGGCTCCAGAGGCTTTATAGGAGGCCCTCCGGAGGCTTTAGGGACCATCCGGAGGCTTCCCTGAAGCCTTCGGAATGCTTAAAACGACCCTCCGAGCAAACCGGAAGTCCGAGGGTCGTTTTAAGTACTCCGAAGGCGTCAGGGAAGCCTCCGGACGGTCCCTGAAGCCTCCGGAGGGCCTCCGGGTGGGCGGGGGAGGCTCTTTTCGCCCTTCCCAAGCTCCTATAAAGCCTCTGGAGCCTGGGGAGGGTGAAAAATGGCTTTTAAAAAGGTGAACTCAGCTGGCCAGCACGCGCATGCACGCTGGCTGGCTGACAGGGTAGCGCCTCGCGTGCCCTGACAAATGGCTCCGCGTGCCACCTGTGGCACGCGTGCCATAGGTTCGCCATCACTGTTCTAGTCCAACCCCTTGCCCAAGGAGGAGATCCTAAACCATTCTGGACAAACGGCTGTCCAATCTCTTCTTAAAAACCTCCAGTGATAGAACACCCACAAGGAAGGAAAGCCGTTCCACAGATTAATTGTTCTCACTGTCAGGATGAATGTCTGTATTGGCTGGGGATGATGGGCATTGCCTTAGAACAGGGGTGTCCAAACTTGGGAACTTTAAGACTTGTGGACTTCAACTCCCAGAATTCTGGCTTTCATGCTGGCTGGGGAATTCTGGGAGTTGAAGTCCACAAGTCTTAAAGTTCCCAGGTTTGGACACCCTTGTCTTAGAATGTGGGAATATAAGAGAGTGCATTCCTTGGTCATCCAGAATGTGTCACTGGCAAGATTGAGATGGGCTGCTTAAGGCGACTGGCACTTTTTCTCCGGAGCGTCAACTACTTTGTGGCTTCTACCTTATTCTGATCTTCCCCTTTTCAGTTAATTATAGTATGTGATTAGGGTATCTCTTAATTGGCTTCTCTTTGAGTAGCCTCATAGCTGGAAATCCTACTGTATGCTTCCAGATGTCACATGTCCCCAGAAGCTTTCTTTGATGTCACCAGATTCCCAGTGATTTAAACAGCCACATGAGTTCAAGCTAATCATACACACATGTGTCATAATATCCACTCTCCTTATGCTGCTAGATTCTGCTTATAGCTCCACTTTGAGGAAACCTTTGAGAGAGGAGAGTACTATTGCAAGCACAATGGAGGAATTATGAATCCTGCTGTGACTTGCCCCAAGAGCTGTGGTGACCTAGTGGTTAGGACGCAGTACTGCAGGCTACTTCTGCTGACTGCTGGCTGACTGCAATTGGGTAGTTCAAATCTCACCAGACTCAAGGTTGAACTTAGCCTTCTATCCTTCCGAGGTCGGTAAAATGAGGGCCCAGATTGTTGGGGGCAATAACGCTGACTTTGTAAACTGGACTAAAGGACTATGAAGCAGCTTATAAGTCTAAATGCTATTGCTATCTGTCAGTCATAAAGAATCAGGACCATCCATTACATTGCAGTATAGATGATTTATTCAAGTCTATACCCAAGAACCTACTCATCTAAAGCTCAACTCTAAATTGGCACCAGATAAGGAATTCAAAAGGGCTTGGGCTTGGATCATTTGCAGGAACATAATGATTCTAAGCTGATGACATGCTTAACTCTGCCCTCACCACCTCTGCCTCTCTTCTCCTACAACATTGTTGTTATGCTGTGGAAATGACTGTCGAGGTTATGATCCAGAAGCCAAGAGCTGAAGAGGAAGAATCAGATCACTGCAACTGATTATCCTCATCAATGGTGGGATTCAAAAAAAATTACTACTGGTTCTGTTGGCATGGCCTTGTGGGCATGGTGCGGCTTTGTGGGTGCGGCTTTGTGGGCATGCCAGGGGAAGGATACTGCAACATCCCCATTCTCTCCTCACTCCTGGGGGAAGGTTACTGCAAAATCCCCATTCCCTCCCCACCCCACTAACCTGCTTTCCAGCTTCATTCTCCTGTTCAGGGCAACAAAAGAAGATCAGCTGGGGGGCAGTGGGGGCGGGGCCAGCCTATTTGCCGGTTCTCCAAACTACTCAAAATTTCCGCTACCGGTTCTCCAGAACTTGTTAGAACTGGCTGAATTCCACCTCTGGTTTTCATGCATTTTTTAAAAGACAAAAGGAGCAAACAGGGTACATAAGTAACTCTTAATGGATAGGCCAAACAATCTATCAGGGAGCATTGTAGAGACAGCATATGTAAATCAGTTGTCCCCAACCTTTCTGGCTTGGTGGCCCGACAGGGGTGGAGACGAGCTAGTTCCTTCTGAGTGACAGGCAGGATCCGCACGAGCATACACAGCTCCATTTGTGTGAGCAGTGGGTGCATGAATGCGCTGCTCATGCAAAGGGAGCTTCGTATGTGAGCAAAAGCCACTGCTGGTTGCGTGAGGGAAGCTTCACACGCAAGCTGGCCACCGCTTGAGTGAGGGGGGGCTTCGCGCATGAGGGCAAGCAGCTGCCATTAATGTGAAGGAAGTTTCACATGGAAATGCAAAACACTCACCACTCGCATGAGGGGAGCTTCGCACACATGCACACATGCATCCACCACATGCATGGCCTGGCTTCAAGCAGGTCATGTCCTGATAATAAACCACAATCCAGGAGTTGTTGGACCCCTAATGTAAATGGCTTGAACCAGTGGTGAAATTCCATTTTTTTACTACCGGTTCTGTGGGCGTAGCGTGGCGGGCGTGGCGGGTGTGGTGGGTGTGGCTTGGCGGGCATAGCAGGGGAAGGATACTGCAAAATCCCCATTTCCACCCCACTCTGGGGCCAGCCAGAGGTGGCATTTGCTGGCTCTCTGAACTACTCAAAATTTCCGCTACCAGTTCTCCAGAACCTGTCAGAACCTGCTAGATTTCACCGCTGGTTTGAACATACCTGTCTGTTTGTTCATTTTTGTTTTCCGTTTGCTCATTCCACTCTTTAACAGAGAAGCAGCTCAGGAGGAAATGAAAGCTCAGAAGATAATCAGAGTAGCTCCTGAATGGCTAAACCTCTCACAGGCTAAATTCATCTAATACTTTTTGCTTCAGTGTGTTCTGTAAACCTAGCCATTTTGCCCAATGACCTATAATCTCACTAAATTGCCTGGATCCATTCCACTACCTGCCAAGTCACAAAACCAACCCTACAAAGATTAAAACTAACCAAGCTTAGCATGTGGAGCAAAGGCACTCGTAAAATGTGTAACTCATGTAGTCAGGGAACATGGAATAAACAGAACTATGTATACAAATATGAAAGATGTGATGACAAACATTTAAAACCAGATAGATTGCTACTAGATCATTGTTGCTTAATCTTAATCTGGTTTAGGAGACAAAATGCGGGTTATAAAAAGCCAATTTAGTTAAAATAAATACAAATGTACTAACCCAGGTTGAACTAGAAGTACCATATGATGTAAATGGACTATTAGATTTATAAACTCACCCGATAAGGTGTATTATGCGAACTCAATCCAGGAATGGATGTTTTTATGGTAGGCAGATTTTGCACGAAGGATGCAAATTGGCTGAAGCTTAAAATACAGCTGTTACCTCTGGGAGATCTAAGCCAGGATTTGTAGTTGCACTTGAGTTGACAAAAGTTGCTTTCCAAAGTGCCTTGCTTCTATATTTAATTAGAAAGCCAGAGCAGCAAAGTCACAAGTCAGTCAAAATTAGCCTCGCATCCCAAAGAAACAATGCTTTGTAATTTTGCCTTTCCTTTTCCATTTGGAAGAAATGAGGAGCATATTAGAGAAAAGCTTGGGTTTGTACTAAGCCATGGGCATTTCTCCTCTAGTTTGTTAGATAAAACTTAAAATGTGCTAAAAAATACCATAAAGGCAAAGTTCACAAAACACAGGAAGCCAAAATTAAATTACATTATGGCTTAACTCTGTCTAAACCAGGAGTGGTATTCACTTACCTTCCCTACCAGTTCGCAAATGTGAGTGCGTGTGCGTGCTTCGCTTGCACGCACCATCTCCGCGCATGCGTTTTTGGTGAGAAAAAGAGCCTAAATGGGATGCCGTAGAGCCGGGGGGGGGGGGAATCTGCGATTTCCGCTACCAATTCAGACGAACCAATTCGGTCGAATACCACCTCTAGTCTAAACCCCAGGAGCACCTCTCAAATCAAGGGAAGTTTTTATCTTTACCATATTGGTTTTATTTTGCGATTATTGTGTATGAATACCAATGTGCACACTGGGAACAGGCTCCAGCTGTTCATCTGCCTCACTGATGTCTGACTCCGAAGGCAGCTGATAACTGCCAGACGGCCCTGGCCCCCTCTCTGCCTCCGACACAGAGCCCTCATCAGAGCCTTCCCCAGATTCCAGGACTGGCCCATCTTCCTCCCCAATCTCCTCATTCTCCAAATCGGCTGCCAGTTCCACAGGCTGCTGGCGGGCCACCACAGTACATTGAGGATTACCTGTGTGCATATTAGGGAGCAAAGAAGAGGATAAAAGGAGGAAGAGATCAGGGTAAAATTGGTGGCTGGTGATTTATACAGACAGATCCAGATTTAAAATTAGAAAGATGCTCTCACCCTAAGGGGGAAATCTGTGCCAGGAAAACTATGGAACTGCACTGCTTGCCATCCAGGCATTCATTGTGAGCATACTACCAAAGGCAATGCTGTTCTTTCTGAGGGATATTCTTCTTTAACAGGGATACGGACTGGGCAGCTTTTCAAAGACAGAGCTGTTCTTTGCGAAGTAAGCCATGGAGCTATTCTAAAATAGGAAGAAATATAGAGAAAGAAATGTAAACCAGTGTGAAGGGCTTCGACATTACGCAGCAAGCAGCTGTGGTAAACAGCCAGCACAATGTATTTAAATCACTCCACTAAAATGCAACATATCATTATGACATCCCTGGAAACCACAGGTTTAAAAAAGGAACTTCCTGGGTTGCTAGCTATTACAGTCAAGGAACAGATTATCAAGGTTTTGCTATGTTCTTTTACAAACACACCACTATAAAAACTTGCCTACACAGGTTTTTCTGCAGAATTAGCAAACCTCTCCACAGCATATCCTATTCACACCCCTCCAATGCTAAGTAATTAACTATGCCGGACATTTCTTTGTTCTTCTTCAATCTTTTTGTTCAATTGTTCTCAAGCCTAGGTTAGTTTGTTTTTTTCCTCACATGGCGGTTAAGGGATTCTGGAATCTCACACTTGGGCTGTAACTTCATTGGCACACCTAGGAATTGCACGAGAACTGGTAATCTGCACAAAAAGAGTTTAATAAAACCAACACAGAGTTGTCAGATAAGCTAAATGCATCCACATGTCTCCCACTGTCTTCAATATCAAAGGCATTTTATAGCTATAGAGCAGGGGTGTCCAAACTTGCTGGCTGGGGAATTCTGGGAGTTGAAGTCCACAAGTCTTAAAGTTCCCAAGTTTGGACACCCCTGCTATAGAGAGTTTTATAGCTTCTGCTGCCTTAAGAGAGTTGAAAACATTCTTAAAGATCCATCTCATCCTGGCACCCTTTTTTTGAACTGTTACCATCTGGCAGACGGTACAGGATAATAAAAACAAGAACAAGTAAGCTGAAAAACAGCTTCTATCCCAGGGCAGTAACCATATTGAATTCTATGGTATAGTGAGTGCAATATCGGGTTTTTCAATTATATAGAATGTAAAAGATGTATGTTTGTGTTTTTATTTTTATAGTTATAATGTACACTGAAGACGACATTTAATTTCGTTGTACCATGTGCAATGACAATAAAACAAAGTAACTCCCTAATATCAAAGAAGGAATGTTCTGAGATCCTTCATCACCAGCCGATTTAACTGAAGCTTCAGGGCAGGGGTGTCAAACTCAAGGCTTGGGGGCCGGATCCAGTCCCTGGGGGGGTGCTTAGATAGGGCCCACGGGGCCACCCGGGAAACAGTGAAGGACTGGCCTGTGCTGCCTCTGCCAGTGAAAACAGAGCTCAGGAGGGCTGCCCTCCCAGGCTTCATTTTCTCTGGCAGAAGCTTGCAGGAGGCCATCACAGTCGAAAACGGAGCTTGGAAGCCCGTTTTTGCTGGCAGTAATGTCGAGTAATGTCAAGCTGGCCACGCCCACTCCACTCCACCCCACCCACCCACCATGGTCAAACACAACCCTGATGCTGCCCTCAATGAAATGGAGTTTGACATCCCTGCTTTAGGGAGTTAAATTTCCTAATGACTGTTATAAGTCAACAGTTAATTAGTCAAACTGTGCTACCTATTCTCTGAAAATTCCTCTCAGTCTCCACTTTCACAACAAAAAGGTGTAGTCTCTTGCTTCCATCCACCAAACTTCAGTCAACATGGAAAATCCAAGGTAGGACCTACGTTGATCATCTTCCATTAATTGCACCAGTAGACATGAGTGATCTGATGAGCAATTGGAGAGCAGCATACTTGGGAATCACATTTTGTCAGTCCTGCTAATATTCCTCGAATTGCATCCATAATTGGGGCTAGAGTTTACATTGTGAAGCAAGGCCCTTGTTAAGAGAGTTACACTTGATTTTATGATTTTTTTTTCTCACAGTTGTTAAATGAGTCGTTGCTGTTCTTAAGTAAATCATTGCAGTCATTAAGCAAACCTGGCTTCTCCCATGGTCTTTGCTTGTCTGTAGCCAGCTGGGAAGATTGCAAACGGTGATCATGGGACTCTGGGATGGTTGCTGGGGTGCCCACGTTTTGATTCTGTGACTCTAGGTATGCTCTGACGGTTGTAAGTGTGAGGACCGGTTGTAAGTCACTTCTTTTGCTGCGCTCGCACCAAACAAACAAACAAATGCGTGAATTATTGTAAATTGAGGACTACTTGTATTCTCAAAGTAATTATTATGAAAAAAAAATAAGGTTGCCCCCTTAGAATAAAAGGATTAGAAGGGATCTCAAATTTATCTAGGCAGCACAGCTCCTGACACATATATATCATGGTCAATTCCCCTGCCCCTCATTTTCAGTTGCCATTTTACATATTTTCAAAGAACTTCATTTGGAGAATCCTTTTATTTAAATATTTTCCAGTATCTCTCTATATAAAAACCTCTCTCTCTGGTATACAGATGACTTACTCTCTGGCAAAACCATTGTGGGGGTAAGACACCCTGAAAACCCCTCAGGGTGTGTGTTCTTTTAAGATACAGCCTATTGTGCCTTATAATGGCTTTTACTGTACTGCCGTAAAATGGCTTCTACTGTGCAGCGCAGTGGAGTTGCCATGGTAATGGCATCACAGTACTCCACAAGGGGGCTCCCTCTGGTAAGGGGGAAAATCCAACATTAGAAATTATGTTTGTTCCGGACATTTCCCTCCTATAAATAAATACCCGAGCAATGCCAGGTTATCAGTTAGTTATGAATAAAGACAAGAGGTACAACACTGCTATCCACCCTGAATGTGTGTTTGTGCCTAAACCTGGTTCATCTCCTCCCAATCAAAAGACCCTTCCAGATCAGTGATTCCTTTTCCCAAACACATTGGAGGGTAGAAAAGGGGGAAAAGAAAATGAAGCATTGAACAGATTCCTCCTTAAAATTTCTCTTCTTTTTTATCTTTAAAACTCATCTTTAATTGAAAACTCATCTCTCTCTCTCTATCTCTATCTCTCTCTCTCTCTCTCTCTCTCTCTCTCTCTCTCTCTCTCTCTCTCTCTCTCTCTCTATATATATATATATATATATATATATATATATATATATATATATATATATATATATATATATATATATATATATATGTTGTATTTGTACTGATAAATAAATAAAGGGAGACTAGTATAGATCTATTTCGAGCTAATTAGCTCTCATCAGCTAGCCATACCCTTACTGGGATTTGAACCTGTGCTGTTATACATCTCAGGCAGGAGCCTTAGCCACTAAGCCACAGGATTGCCTCCTTATCAGTTGAGCCAGGGAAATAAGTATATATTTGTGTTACAACCCCTGGTATGCCCAAATATGGGAGGGAGCTCACTACTCCCTCTTTCTGTCATTCGGCTCATCACAGAAAACCATCCAGGCAGAAAACCATATTTTTATCTTTAATGTTACCTTTTTATATTTGTGTTGTATTTGTGCTGATAAATAAAGGGAGACTATACCAGGGGTTGTAGCACAAATGCATACCTATTTCCCTGGCTTAGCTGATAAAGGAGGAGAGCCTGTGGCTTAGTGGCTAAAATAATTGCCTAACATGTAATACAGCCCTGGTTCAAATCCCAGTAAGGGTATGGCTAGCTGATGAGAGCTAAATGGCTTGAAATGGATCCATACTAGTCTCCCTTTATTTATTTATCAGCGCGCGCACACACACACACACACACACACACACACAGATATATATATATAAATCTACGAAAACATATATATATATGTTCCTAAATGTATATGGATTTCTTCAATTTCAAATATATATATTTATATTTATATTTATATTTGAAATTGAAGAAATCCATATACATTTAGGAAGCTTCACACTTAACAACAATGGAAAAATGAGAATAGCACCAGCCAGTGTTCAAGGCAGGAGATTTGGTTTAGAGAATCACGCAGTTCATGTACATACAAAAGTTCTTTAGGACACAAAATGATGAAGGATGACTCCAGAGGACAAAACTGAGGATGTGTCCAGTTCACAAAATGTCAGTTCTCTGATGGAGGAAAGGAAATGGAACAAAACAGAATGGAGCATCCAAAATAAACTGGTTAATCAAACTTCCAGGCTGCTTCAGTCACAATCTGCACCTAAGCAGTTTTATAATTCCTAAAATATAGCTAAAGGTAAAGGTTCCCCTCGCACATGAGTCCTAGTCATTCCCGACTCTAGGGGATGGTGCTCATCTCCGTTTCAAAGCCGAAGAGCCAGCGCTGTCTGAAGACGTCTCTATGGTCGTGTGGCCGGCATGACTAAATGCGGAAGGCACACAGAACCCTGTTACTTTCCCACCAAAGGTGGTCCCTATTTTTCTATTTGCATTTTTTACATGCTTTCGAACTGCTAGGTTGTCAGAAGCTGGGACAAGTAACGGGAGCTCACTCCGTTATGCGGCGCTAGGGATTCGAACCGCCGAGCTGCTGACCTTTCTGATCCACAAGCTCAGCGTCTTAGCCACTGAGCCACCACGTCCCTAAAATATACAAGGCACCAAAATGAAAATCAAAAATAATATAATCTGCATCAGAGAAACAGCAAAGCCCATTACAAAAATCACCTTGGTTTACCAAGGGAGATAGATCATAACTTATCCTGGGCCTGATGAAGCAGCCACATTTTCAACCCAGTTTTTCTTACTACATCATTATTTCACTTCAATCCGACTTACAGACACTTGTAAAGCAAACCTTCTCAGTTCTCTGCTATTTAGAATAAATGTCAAGATGCCCTCGCTTTTTATCAGTGTGCCTCCCACGCTGGAGAACATTTTCTATATAAGGGTTCGTGTCCCCTCAAATCTTGTCATTGACATTGGCAATGCTCATTTTCAATAAAAAGAAGGCATTTAATGCTTTTAAGAGTGCTCCTTACTGTTCTAGGCCCACAGCTGAATGTCCAAACAGGGACAAATAGGTCCCATTTCTGCCAGTGCAGTCACTACATCACTCCCCAGTCCCTGTGCCACCTTAGCTGCCAAAAAGAAAAGCACAGCAGCTGGTTCCCCAAGATTGCTCTTTTGTTGTCTATGAAGACCTTACAATCACATTTATAGTCCAAACGATAAATATAGTATTCTGACCTAGGCTTCCCAAGCGCATGAAGCAAACTCCTTGTCCCAACAAAAACCTTTTTATTAATTTACTGTGAATTCTGCTCATTCATATAGTGAAGTCTTTCAAGGGAGGAGTTACAGTCACAGACCTTATCTGGCTTGGAGAGCTGCCAGACAGATATCTGCAAAACTTGGCAGGAGTCTTACAGAGTCACAAACCAATTAAGCAAACTAATTATCTCCTGCAAGTTCCACTCCCCTTTTGTTCCTATTTTATTTCCTCTGGGAGGGGCCATTCATTGCCAACCTGTGGCCTTACTCCCAAGTTGAACCCTGTTCTTTAGCTGTTCCCTTCATCTGGCAACTCTGTGCATGCGCACACTGGGAACAGGCTCCAGCTGTTTGTCTGCCTCACTGATGTCTGACTCTGAAGGCAGCTTATAACTGGCATACGACTCTGGCCCCCTCTCTGCTTCTGACACAGAACCCTCATCAGAGCCTTCCCCAGACTCAAGGACTGGCCCATGTCCCCCCCCCCCCCCCAATCTCCTCACTGTCCAAATCTGCTGGAGGGCCACAACATATAGTACCAATAAAGGAGATTATTTGTAGTTCAGGGTTGAAATGAGGGGTACTTGATGCCCTCTGAGCTTGGTGGTTTTTTTGCAGATTCTTCATTATCCAAACTAGGTAACAATATCGGCTTATGAAGGGACAAAGGTGGGGCAGAATAAAATGTAATGAGAATTGGTGGTTCCTTGCAGATGTTTCATTACTCAAACTAGGTACTAGCACTGATGTACCCTGGTTTGGGTAATAAACCATCTGCAGGAAAGGAAACCAAACTCAGAGAGTACCAAGGACCCCTATGATATAGTTGTTTATATAATAGTTGTACTATACTGTATTATACTTGTATAATAATACTTCAGCTGTTTGACATACAGGATGTTGAGTACCAAAAATAAGATCCTTACTGTCTTTGAAGGCAACACTAGAACACAACTCTTAGCTCTTACGTTCATTATCACTTATATGGTTGCACTATACATATGGTACACACTAAGCATGTACATGGACAAGCCAAGTGGTCTGGCTGTGCCTCAGAAGGACTAGTTCACACAACATACTGAACCAGGGGTCTCCAACCTTGGCAACTTTGAAGACTTGTGGACTTCAACTCCCAGCAAAACTGTAGCAAAGCTGGCTGAGGATTTCTGGGAGTTGAAGTCCACAAGTCTTAAAGTTGCCAAGGTTGGACACCCCTGTACTAAACTATATGATGAGCTAGGTAGAAAAAAGCAAATGTTTCACCCCAAGGGCTACTGAGGCTTGATGTGATAAACTCATAGAGGGGGAGTAATGTTTTCAGACAGTTCTTGGCTTTTTCAGATCTTTGCAGATTGTAATGCTTGTACTTTGTGTTTTTGGAGGGACCTACTGTAAAACCAGGGGGAAAAAACCATACAAAGGAAAATTGGCAGTTTTGTCACCAAATCTTGGCAGTCCAGTGTGAGAATGCTCTAGAAACTTTACAAATGAGGCGGTGACTGCATGTTGTCCAGCTTTTAGAGTGTTTTTCTGAAACATGGACTTGGAGCTTTCAGGTTGTCGAGACCCTAGTACTAACGGGAGAATTACAAGCACTTTGGCAGTTCAACAAACAACAACGGTTCCACGGGATTTCAACAACACTGTTCAGAGCAGCAGGCAGATTGCCCCAATACCACTGAATCCAAGGAAGAACTATTCATGTAAAAGTAGAACAGAACAAAAAGAGGCACAAAGAGCCTTGGCAAATGCATTACAAAAAATAGAAGCACCAGAGGGAAGTCAAAAGATAGAGGGAGAAACCAATCATGCCATTGCCAATTAAGTTGAGTTCATGCCAATGTAGCACATTCAACTATATTTCTGAACGAGTGAACATAAAGAGATACAATACAATACAATACAATACAATAGTAGAGTTGGAAGGGACCTTGGAGGTCTTCTAGTCCAACCCCCTGCCTAGGCAGGAAACCCTATACCGTTTCAGACAAATAGCTATCCAACATCTTCTTAAAGACTTCCAGTGTTGGGGCATTCACAACTTCTGGAGGCAAGCTGTTCCACTGATTAATTGTTCTCACTGTCAGGAAATTTCTCCTCATTTCTAAGTTGCTTCTCTCCTTGATTAGTTTCCACCCATTGCTTCTTGTTCTACCCTCAGGTGCTTTGGAGAATAGTTTGACTCCCTCTTCTTTGTGGCAACCTCTGAGATATTGGAATAATGCTATCATGTCTCCCCTAGTCCTTCTTTCTCTTAAGCTAAACAAACAAGATATGGAAGAGCAATGGCTCTTCTCAGAAAAGTCAGCTATATACACATATTTTTATGCATTACCCAAAATTCACAATGTCAATTGTTTGGTTTGACACAACATGCTGCATGAAACCAATCCTTGTCGAGTTACTAACTACTACTCGTGGCTTCGAATGTTGTGTGAATTCTACCAGTTGCGATTTATTTGATAAATAATGACCAAACAACCTATACCTTGGTGTTATATGTTGTACAGCACTCCCAATCAATGCATGAGTCAAACGCTTTAAATTGTACATACAACGGCAGTTGTAACGGCCCAATTGAACTCATCGTTTCAATGGTCTCATAGTATTTACTCACTGAGTACTTGGTTTCAATATTTTTTTGAAAAATCATTTAGTTTTATACTTGAGAATTTTAGTAGGCCCTCCTACTCATAATTTATATATCTCAGCAGCATGTATCAATAAGCATCAAGAACACTCCAAACTGAACACAGAAAAATAAATAAAAAGCTAATATAACAGGCCAAAGTTATATCCTATAACAGTGTTTCTCAAACTTGGCGACTTTAAGTCCTGTGGACTTCAACTCCCAGAATCCCCCAGCCAGCATAGCTGGCTGGGGAATTCTGGGAGTTGAAGTCCACAGGACTTAAAGTTGCCAAGTTTGAGAAACACTGTCCTATAAGGTACACATATCCAAGCCTGGACATAACAAGCTCTTATTTTCCCAGTAGAATGGGCACAATTATTGTCCTGGCCCAGTAACTGGAAGAAATGCCAGGTCTTCATGATTCCACGAAAGCCTAATAGGGCCAGGATCACCCAAAACTCCAGTGGGGGTGGGGTGGGGTGGACTTGTTCCAAAGTACAGGTGTAGCAAAACAGAAAAGGCACATAGAGTCTCATTAGATAATATTGCTCGAGGGACTGGAGCATGCTCACCCTGTACAATCTGATGGAATGGACTGAAATAACCAGAGATAGGCAGTTTTCCAAATAAGGCAGGTCTGTGCCATGCAAGCATTATAAGTGATAAATACTTTGACTTGCATCTGGAAGTCTATATGGAGCCAACAGAGCTTATGGAATAGTGGTATTACATAGATCAGGGGTGTCCAAACTTGGGAACTTTAAGACTTGTGGACTTCAACTCCCAGAATTCTGGGAGTTGAAGTCCACAAGTCTTAAAGTTCCCAAGTTTGGACACCCCTGACATAGATGCACTGATGTTTGCCCATTACTACTCAATGCCACTAGACTAGTTGCAGCATCTGGATGATCTTCAAGGGCACTTCCATGTGCAGCACACTGCAGAATCAAAATGAAAAATAACCAAGATGTGAGTGATTATGAGCAGACCGCTTAATCCGGAAAGAGATGCAAGAGGGAGCCTTGTTCTGCCTCCCAATCAAGTAAGCTCAGGTGGACCTCCATACTATCTGCAGCTCTGAATGGGGAAGTCAAACCTCACCCAGTTTTAAATACAGTAAATCTTCAGATCTGGCCCAGCTGCTTGGCCTTCCTAAGCTTAGGCAGTAAATCTACTGAAATTAACCAGCTCAACTATGTTTTACCTTTAGCTCAGATTGTATCTGGTAGGTGCAAGAAAAGGATATGGAATTATTAATATTGTTTCAATTCATCAGAATTGATTTAAGAAGTCACGATTACATTTTAAATGTTTCTCTTACAGCTTCACCAGCACAATATTGGGTGTAACAGAGGGCTGCAGCATTCCCTCACATTTCATATTGCATCTGCAGTAGATCCATGCATCTTTAATTTACATAATCAGTTTTTCTTTCTTTCTATTTACAATAATAAGCTGCATAACATTTCAGGGAAATTATCCAGGTCTCACCAACAGACTTTATCTCATCCAATCTGCCTAAAGACCAATCTGGTTTAAAATCATGGCTTGTTTCCCGTGTTACGTTTTCAATACTTGATTGAATTCTGAAAAAAATGAAGACAAGAGTTCCTTTAAAGCAGTGTTTCTCAAACTTGGCGACTTTAAGTCCTGTGGACTTCAACTCCCAGAATCCCCCAGCCAGCATAGCTGGCTGGGGAATTCTGGGAGTTGAAGTCCACAGGACTTAAAGTCGCCAAGTTTGAGAAACACTGCTTTAAACGTATGTTCAGTATTGTCCCGTGCTTCTTTTATTGTCACTCCCTTCTTTTACATACCAATAAAGCATTACACATGCATTATATATATAGATATATTCCACGGACATCTCACGCCTCATCAGCTCCAGCACAACGGACAAGAATCGATCAAAATCGCCTTGCTTTTTAGACAAGGCTGCCTTTCACAAGGCTCCAAACCCCTGATAGCCAATCGCGGCCAGGATTCCCTTTGACGTCTGAGCTCCCCAACGCCTTCTCCCATCATCTCCCTTTCATTCCATCTCCAACTCCTCTTTCCCCGCCCACCCCCAGTCTAATAACCCAAGGGGCGGGTCGCCGTCCCCGAACTCCGCGCCACGCCCTCCTCTCGCACCCAATGGCCTTCCCCACGAACTTCTAAAGCTCGTCCAAGATTGGTTCACCAACCCGAGCCAATCGCGTCGCCCCGCCGCCGTAGTATATAAAGCAACGCTAGGTCTGCGCTCCCCGCAGTGCTGAAGCGTTGCAGGCGCGGAGTGAGGAGGGGACGGGTGGAAGGAAGGGAACTTGGCTCTTGCACGCGCCGAGGTTACGCCTTCCCTTTCCCCGCCCCCTCCGGTTTCCCTCAGAACGATTTCTTTCCTCGGGTGTTTTTTTTTCTTTTTCCCCGCCCTTCATCTTCTGGAATTTTCCTCTGTGTTTTTTTTGGGGGGGGGCCGAAGCGGTTTCCTCAGCCGTTCCAACCCCGTTTTGTGTTTGATTTCGGTTTGTGTCTCCGCCTTTCTCCGGCGCTTCTCTACTTCCCTCCACACCCACCCACCCACCCTCCCTTTTCTTGTCTCCCACGGGAAGAGCCCCTTACGATGCGCGCCACGGGGACCGGGACGGCTGGCACGGCCGCCGCCAGCTCGGGGAAAGCGCCGCCGACCACGCCAGCTGACGGGGACGGACGCTTCAGCGTCCTCAGCTGGGAGCAGGTGCAGCGGCTGGACCACATCCTGGAAGAAGCCGTCCCCATCCACGGCCGCGGCAACTTCCCCACCTTGTCGGTGCGGCCCCGCAGAATCGTGCAGGTGCGTGGAGGGTCGGAGCCCGAGGCAGGCGGGGGAGCCGCTTGGAGATCCCGCCGGGTGGGATGATGGTTTACCTCAGGAACGCAGCCTGCTTTTCGGGATGACTGACTGACACGGGGTGGGGCGGGACACCTTCCGTACCCTTCGGGGCCGGGATGTGGGATCGTCGTGGGTGGGGGGAACAAAGCCAGGCCGGCGGAAAAACGCCTCAGTAGTTCGGAATGCGCATCGTACATACCACGGCTCTTCCTAAAATTAATAGTCGGCATTTGGGCTTTCATGGGAATTAAGGGGCCGCTGGATAAGTCACTGCGCGTATTTTTAGCGGAGGAGCCGCCCCCTTTATTGGGAGGATGCTTAAGGTCAGGGTGGGAATTGCTCAAGCTTTGGGGTTTATGTGGGTTTAAAAGCAGCGTAGCTTCCCTCTCGCCTATGGTCGGGAGGTGGGGAGAAGAGAAGCATGGAGAGTGAAATCGAATAGGACGCTGTTAAATTGATTTAAAACAAACAAAAAAAACCACTTTGGAGGTTAAGTCCCTTTATAAGGAAGAGGGGGTGGCGTCTCTTGGAGGCTTCCCTCTCGCTATGGGGGGGGGGGGAGAAGCACAGGGAGTCAAATCGAATGGGACGCTGTTAAGTTGATTTTTTCAAAAAAAGTTGAAGATAAGGCCCATTATAAGGAAGAGGGCACGGCCTCTCCTGGAAGCTTCCCTCTTGCCTATGGGGAAGTGGGGTGGGAGTTTCGAACAGGACACTATTAAATTGATTTAAAACAAAAAAACACCTTGGAGGTTAAGTCCCTTTATAAGGAAGAGGGGATGGTGTCTCCTGGAAGCTTCCCTCTTGCCTGTGGGGAAGTGGGGTGGGGTTTTTGAATAGGACGCTGTTAAGTTGATTTAAAACAAAAAAACACCTTGGAGGTTAAGTCCCTTTATAAGGAAGAGGGGATGGCGTCTCCTGGAAGATTCCCTCTTGCCTATGGGGGGGGGGGGGAGAAGCACGGGAGTCAAATCGAATAGGACTCTGTTAAATTGATTTTTTTTCCAAATAAACTTGGAGGTAAGGGCCATTATAAGGAAGAGGGGATGGCATCTCCTGGAAGCTTCCCCTGAGTGCTGCAGTCTCATCAATGGAATCCATTTGTCCCTGAATTTATTTGGAATTATTTAGCTGTTTTAGGATATCAACCCAGGTAGACCTCCAGAGTTATATAGCGTCAAGATGAGATGACGGGTTAATCTCACAATTTTGGCCATTTAAAAAAAATGTTTCCCAGTCTGTGCCAGATTCATTTATTTTAATTTATTCAGTGCCAGATTCTTTTATTTTAATAGTATTTTTTTAAAAAATCTATTCAGTGCCAGATTTTTTCATTCTAATAGTATTTTTAAATTTTATTCCGATAACTCTGCAGTGAAAGATTAAAAATATAGTAAAAAAACCCCACCAGGGTAGTTACAGAGCATTTAAAGCAACATTTAGCCACCGTCTACCTTATCCCACCCCCATAGAATGTGACATAGTGTACATGCTTAGAAGGTCAGTCTTTTTTTTAATGGTCTTGATAAAGCTTCCTATAAAGCTCTATTAATTAAGTTGGCATTAACTCTATGTCCTCATTCCTATGAACTTTAATCTTCTGTGGGTAAATTTAGGTGCACTTTTTTGCTGAACGAATAGCTCAGTTGTAGGTTAACTAGATTATCTGTAGATGGCAGACTATAGTTTAATGCTCAGTAACTATTCATATGTGTATCCAGGTCAAAGATCTAGTTTATTTCTGGCCAATAAATTTTGTGCATCCAAACTCTTAGATTACTATATTGTGGAAATGCAGAAAATGATAACCATAATAACTATGTTGTGTTTAGCAATCATATGAGGTGATCCAATAACAAGCTTTCAATTGTGTTAGACCAGTGTGATACTTCCCTCCCCCTCCAAACTGCAGTTTTCAAGTTCTTGAGACGCAGCTAAAAGTTAAACTATTCATTCATTTAAGCACTATTTTGCCTAAGAAGGTAAAGCTGTATGAAATGCTAATATAAAAGTAAATTGCTCAATGGATGGCTGCTGTAGTGGCAGTATTATGAAGCAGAAAAGGTTGTAATCCCAAACAAAATGGGATTTGGAAGAAGGTATCTTTGAGATTTATCCTGGGTTGGGTAATCATTTAGGTCCTCTGTGTCAAAAAAGAGTTCTGTGTTGTATTCTTAGATCATGTTTTTTTAAAATATGTGAAGTGGCCTGTAGTTCAGAACAGTTTATGCCATAACATTTGTAGACTTTTAAGATGCCACAAGACTTTTCAATGCATTGGTTCACCACAGTGACACAACAGTGAGATAAATTAGCTGCCAGGTAATGTTTTCACACATAGATTACCCAAGCCATCAGACATTTGGAGCAAAATGGTGTGTTTAAGAGATTAACAGTTGGAAGGGACCTTGTGGGTCATCTAGTCCAACCTCCTGCTCAAGCAGGACTTGATTTGTGAAGAACTTACTGAAGCAGTAGGACTGCAACTCCTGACAACAAAGGCGTTGAAAGAAGAAAGATATATGACTGCAATTAGTTTGGGAGAGGAGGAAATCATTTCTATTATATAGTATACTAGAGTGCATAGAAATGATTTAATACAGTCAGTTTCCATTCACTTTGAGGGGTTGAAATCACTGGTATCTTTATGTGCCCTATTTAGAAGACAGTCCTGACCTAAACAGAGCTGTACAGCATTTAAAATGGGTGGAATTAAATATATGCAGTTCCAATAATTGGTGTCCAGATGCAATGAGATTTCTTAAATGAAGCCTTTGGCTTGTGAACATTGGTATAAATGGGTTATACATGAAGGACTGAACATTTTGGAGAATAGGCCCTTTAGTCCCTTGGTTCCAAGCCTTTCATAAGTGGCTAGAGTTAATTTAGGTATACAGACAATCCCTGGATTAAAAACAACTGACTTGCAGATAACCCATACTTACAAATGGGTTGCCTATTACTAAAAATGGCAGATGGTATTCTCTTTCCTTAAACTGACAAATCACTGAAGTTGCCTGTTTTTAATATACAAACTATTGTCAGCAGTTCATAAAAACATAGCACATCTTAGGTTTACCATCTCTAGGAAGGAGAATGCTGTCCACCATTTTTAGTAATAGGCAACCCATTTGTAAGTATGAGTTCTGACTTAAATACAAATTCATGTTAAAGACAGGTGGAACTTGTTCTTAACCTTGTTGACAATATAAGGCTACGCATGCTTTGAAGTTTCACAGTTCCTTGGCATTAAGTGTGTTGGTGAGAGCTTACACTCAGAACATTTTGAAGATGTAAGTTGCCAACTTTTGCTCCAATTCTATTAATGCTTAGGAATTTTCAGTCTCTCTGAATTGAATTTGGGAAAATGCTACAAGGGAAGTATATGATGCTAAGCAAGTCAGTTTATTCCTTCACATTGGCTATGTTTAGGGCTGCTGGAAGCTGTGGTTGGTAGGTCACAGTTCCCCCACTGGTTATATGCCAATTCTAAACTACATAAAACTTTTGGGCCAACGATAACTAATAGAATATCAAAGGTATGGAACTAAGAGGCAAGCTACATCTTGGACAGAGCTCTGCTTTAATGATGATTACTGATTGGTCTTTAGTGAGAGGAATCTAGATGGTGTAAGTTTTTAGTTTCTGCCAAGGATATCTCTCTTTTAGAAAAAGACTTGTTTCCATAAAGGAGTATTCATGTTGAAGCCTGTGAGTGGCTGAGTTTGTACACAATTCTAAACCATAACCCATAGTTAATGAACCAAAGTTGCTATGTTCACATATGTTGTCCCAAAAAGATTGATTGTATTATGTGCTGTCAAATTGGTGATGACTGTTAACAATCATATAATTTTTTCCCAACAAAGGCATGTTTTATTATGGCCTAATATGGTATTCTGATTCAAGCTGCGTTAAGGCATAATATGCTTTCATCTTTATTATAGCTAGTCTTGCTGTAAACACTGGTTTAGTTTTGTATAGAGTTGTATAGTACATTTCTTTAATGTATTGGTGTTTTGAAATAATGAGTATTGCCTTTCACACTGCTGGAGTTCATAGACATGCTAATTCATTAGTAACAAGCAACAGTGCCTAAACCAAAATCAAACCATATCTCGGCATATTTTGTGAGTCTTGCCATTTTATTAAGCCACATTATGTGATTTCCTTTGGTTTATATTGTATAACTACTGCTTGTTAACTATGATTTATTTTTTTAGAATGTGTGAATGAAACCACTCTGTAGCATGCCTGAGCCATTGTTTTCCAACAGTCAGCTAGACATAGGTGAGGATTGTACTAGATTCCCCACTACAATTCTACAGAGCTTTTCCCTCCCTTTCAGCAAAAGTGAAAGGGAACAGTGCGTTCTCACATTTGGCTGCAACAATCCCAAGTTTTTTTTTAAAAAACAGTCTGTTTATGCTGTGTTGGCAAACTCTTTACTTATGGAAAAAAGAATGAAAAAGAGACGAATGCCCGTTCTTAAAAGAAGTACAGGGCTTTCTTGTGGATTATATAAAAGCAGGAATGCAATCAATCAAAGTTAAATTCCTGCCCATCAATTGTGCCCAAGGAAAGGGTGGCCTAAGCTTTTCTAAGTTGTCACTACAGATCAGCTGTTCAGAAACTTCTAACCTTTTTGGAGGGGCTTCACAGACCTTGGGGAGAAGTGTGCCTTGCTTTTCTTGTAGTCAGCTATTTTCAGGTCACCTTTCCATTCCAAAGAGCTCAGTACTGTGCTAATTCATGTGTGAAAGCTAATGCTGCAGATGTATTGGAAGATGGAAATCCCTACCAGCTGTGTTTTCAAAAGGAGAAAAAATGCTGAAAGGCAAATATTTGGATTTTTGTGGGACCTGAGTAAAACAAGTCTCTAACAATGAGAACATGTTGATCCTTTTGCAACATGCTATATAAGAGATACAACCACTTACAAGAATCAATTCCCAGAATATTAATTACATTCTTCCTCTTCCGTACTGCTCTTGCTCATCTTTCTCCTTTTCCTCATAGGTAGAGCTATGCTGTAGCTTTCCATCTTAATTTGTAAGAAAGCTCATTTGAGACCTCAATGCAATTTTTGCACCCGAAAAAGATTGTGAGGCTATTCAAGCTTTTGGGCAGGGAGGCACAAATGTAAAATACTATGGAAAACAAATTAGCTCATTCTTGGGAGTTCATAATTAATACATTTGATGAAGCTATTTAAAGTTTGTATGTTGCATTCTGACCTGACTAATTTGCATGGTGGTTGGCCTCTCACTTGGTATTCTGCAATCTGCTTATTTAGAGCTTGGAATCTGCTAGCAGAAAATAAATCTGCTGATGAAGGTGGTGTCTGGTCTTTTGACCTTGGCTGAATGCCATTAGAGTTTAGGTTTCTCTAGTTAGATGCGAAAGTTAGTCTGTTTTAGTATAAAATGAAAAGAAATAAAGCTGCTCTGGTCATTAATGACTGGCATATATGATTACACACTGTCTTTAGATAAATTTTATATAGGGAATTTCTTTCTAAATGTTGGTTTTTTAGTAGGGAACGTTTGGCCAATAAATCTGCGATGCCTGTAAAACGAAAAAGAATGTCTAGGATTAGGAAGTAAGAAAACCTGGATAATGATATATATCCAGAGATATTAATGGTAGATAAGAAAATATGCTGTAGCAGCCTTCCCCAGTCTGAGCATTCCGCAAATGTGCAGACTTCCTTTCAAAATTTTAACAATTCCTAGAAGGAAAAGACTGATCTACTGAACCTACTGTATGGTGCACTTCGATGGACTATCATAGTACTGTATAGGTAGTCCTTGACTTACAACCATTTGAAGTTACAACAGCACTGAAAAAAAGGGACATGAACATTTTTCACACAACTATTGCTGCATCCCTCTGGTCACATGATCAAAATTCAGGAGCTTTGCAACCAGCATGTATTTCAGATTGTTGCATCTTCCTAGGGTCATGTGATCATTATTTGCGACCTTCCAGCCAGCTTCCTGACAAGCAAGGTGACAATGGGGGAAGCTAGATTTGCTTAATGACCATTTGATTCACTTAACTCCAAATTCATTTAATAACTATGGCAAAAATATTGTAAAATTGGCACATTTAACAACTGTCTTGCTTAGCAACAAAAATGTTGGGCTCAATTGTGTTTGTAAATCAAAGAATAAATGTCATCATGTCAGTTAATTTAGCCTAGGTTAATGCTTATTTTCCCAAAGTCCCTTGCTGAATATCATATCATAGATTTATATATCAGTTACATTTCTGAGGGCTGCTTAACTTGCAGATGAGAAAATATTATAAAAGATCGGAACAGCATAAAGCTGGTTTGGGAGATTGATGAGATAGTACTCATTTTGGGACCAGATTTCCATTCTTAAGCAAGGTGCTTGTTAAGTAAGTTGCTCCTAATTAATGAATCATTTCAGTTGTTAAGTGAATCACATGGTCAGTAAGTGAACCTCACTTCTCCCATTGACTTCTTGCCAGAAGATGGCTGAGAAGGTTGCAAATGACATTCACTTGACCCCAGGATGCTGCAGCTGTTGAAAATGCATGCAGGTTGGCAAGCACCCAGTTTTTGATCGCTTGACTGGGGGCGCTGCAGCAGTTGTAAGTGTGAGGACTATTTGTAAGTCATTTTTTTTCAGTGCCATTGTAACTTCAAATACTAAACAAATGGTTGTAAATCGAGGACTACTTTTAATGAAGGTATTGTTCACAATTATACTGATATAACTTTGTCAATATAAAAGGGAAATTACATTGCAGCCATTTATACCGTACGTCAGCTGCTTTTTGTTCCTTTTCAGTCACTCCTGGGTTAATGAAAAAACGTTACAGTCATAATAGTTCAAAGCAATGTCTTCTCCATTTCATTCACCAGCTTGGACTTTTCTGGAAAGGTAAAATTGTAAATATCATTGCTGAGGATAGGATGGATTTTAATATGCTTATTAGAACTGGGAATGTACAATGTACTCTGAGATGAGAACAGCCTGGAGCAGATTATTGTTTGCTTGATCACAGTTCAGTTGAACCATTACATTGACTTTAGAACACCCAACCATTTATAGCCTTAGTATTTGCTTCAAGTGTATCCTGTCTTGGCAGGAAGTGAGCCTCAGCACCCTTGGATCACTGAATGAGGACTGTGCTTTGCTTTGGCTTGATAGATATATAATTTGGACACCGCTTTAATGCCTGTCATTTCATTCATATATATCTATAGATATAGATATGAATAGCTGGTCCAAATTTTATTTAACAAGCTTTGTGGTTGCATGAATTGAAGATTCTTTGATTTTATTCCAGCATTGTAACCATTACACTACATGGTCTTGCAGATGATACTTCTTTACCTAGAGATTACATAACAGTGATATCATACAAATCCCTGTTCATTAACATATACATTACTTTGGAATACTCTTTCTATAGTTCATTGGAAGTCGACCTTCATGGATGCACAAATTTATACTTGATGCTTGTAAACTCTGCCCAGTGAGAAGCTGGCCCAACTGCTTCCAGTACAGTCCATTTGCCCTTAAATAGCCTGCTCGGTCAGTGTGTCATCACTGCCACAAATTACTAAGGATTTGTTTGTCTATAAAGTAGCAACACTGTGCTTAGTAGGCACTAATGTTGTGCCAAAAAGCTGCTTGCATATTCATTTTATATGGGAGGTGGCTTCATTCCTCTGCAATGACTCAGATGTAACAAGGCACATCGGGTTCTATTTTTTTTTTAAGCATTGAACAAAACTAGCTGCCTTTCACTACAGTAATTGCCAGGAGCTGAAGTGTTTCCACGGGGAGTGCATGTTTGTACTCACATAATGTATTATATGAAAATTACCCGTTTTGTACTAATTATATTTCAGAAGTCTAAATTAGAGCCGTTCTTTTACAAAGATTTTCCGGTTCTATCTTTTGTATCGCATGCTCCAACTGTAAAACGTGTGCATGAAAAATATATCTAGATTTAAATCCATCCTTAGACATGGGAAGTTATTACCTAATATTAAGAGTAGTCACTGTATCTTAGTCCAGTCTATCCTACTTAGTTGTAGTTTTGGGGAAAATTGCACAAGGAAGAGCTATGTGCATTGCCTTGAGCTTCTGGAGAGAAAATGAGTTAGGAATGCAATATATAAAGATATTCATGTTAATGTTTTTGTGCTAGTTTTATACTTGCTTCAGTCATTAATTAGACATTGTCTTTTATTGTAAACCGCCCAGTCACTTAGGTGAAATGGGCAGTGTGGAAATCTGATGAATAAATAAATAGGCACCGCAGAACTTGTAATCCTGAAAAGGAGAGTCACAATGGCTGCCAGGCAATTCTAGTATACCTATCGCTTTATCCTCTGAACACAGAAGCCAAGCTAATTAAGAGATGTTTTTAAAAATGTCAATCTAGAGACAGAAACTTCTTGATACCACCAAAGCAGTCTGAATCCCTTTTAATATGACATTCTGTCCAGGAGGAGGTTTGACATGATATGGAAGAAAAAAGAACATTCCATATTTTTTAGAATACAGCATTCTGTTTCTAGATTTTTAATTTTCAGCTTCCTTACAGATTACTTTTATAATACAATAGTAGAGTTGGAAGGGACCTTGGAGGTCTTCTAGTCCAACCCCCTGCCTACTTAAATTTGTATTGTGGTAATTTCCCAAAATGTGCAGCCATAAAATTTCTTAAAGCAAAAATTAATAAGACTGGCATATTCCTGCACAAATTTAGTGCTGTATTTAACTAGCTAAACAGAGTAGTCAATCTTACTCAAGCACTGGGTGGTGCCCCATCTCTGCCATTCCATGTTAAATTACCTGGTGAACTATCTTTGGATTATGGAGCAATATATTTGATGGGTAAAAGGGTAGCTAACGGCACCTGATGTTTAAGGAGCCTCTGCTACTTTTTTTCTAAATTATACCATTGGCAATAAATTATGAAGAATATAGAAGTGTATACAGGGCTCAAATAGTTGAATATAGCGATGACTACAGGGTGGGTGTGATATGGAACATGTAACAGCCAGTATAAAAGGCTTGGCTGGCAAAGCATGGAAAAATGCTGATTTGGCATGAAGGTATTTCAGAGGACAAGCGGTAGCATGTGGGATATGGGTTTGGCTGGTGATTAATTGAATTCTGTAGGGTGTAGGACAGCAGTTGGAGATAGCATTGATGCTGATGAAGAGGTTTTAGAAGGTAAGATGTTGAACAGTGACAGATTGGACTGAGGTTTTCAGCTAATAGATTCTAATTTTCTCTCTCTCAAGCATAAACAGCACTGTCCAAATAAAGTATGGTGCAGTCTTTGTATATATGCTGGTTAGGAGTTTTGCCATTTTAAATGTGATGCCTTGAAAAGAATATACACAGTATGTAAAGTTATAGCTTTCACAACAAATGACTATAGCAACAATGGTAGCTTTTTAAAACCAATACAAAAAGGAAGGATATAATTCACTTTTTCCCCTCCTTCAATCCCTGGATACAAATATGAAGAACTCTGTGCCCTCCTGACATACTTATATAACTTGCTTGGTCACCCTGTACAACTGAAATAAAATTCTGCAATGCAGTTCAAAAAAAAATCTTGATCAGATAACTTTTAGAAGTATCCCCATTAACCAATGAGATTGAAATATTCTGATAGAGAAGCACATTCTTCTTTTTTCAGTGAGTTGTTTAACGAAGTAATATATGTAAAAGTAATAGGTTGTTTTTACAAAAACGTGTAGACTTGGTTTAATTCTGTTTTAGTTATTCAATTATACTACGCAAGGACAAATTAGCCAGGATCTGCATTCTGATTTAGCTAGAATAGTTCACAGGTATTTATGCACAAATAAACTTGATCACTTCAGCAATATTAAAAATATTAAATATTGATAAGAACCTCCCAACGCATCCCATAATATCTCTCCAATTAATTGGATGAAATATGCCTTGCTTCAAGTCCTATTACAAAAAACCTCACAACTTTGCAGAACAATGCTGTTGTAACATGCAAAAGGACAAGTGTTCTTAAAAGGAAATGAGGGCTATTCTAAATGGCACATAGCAGTTCATTGTACTGTAAACAGAAACGATTGACTCTGACCAGAAAATATTAGCCAGTGCTAAATACAGATTTCACCAGTCTTGAGCACGTAACCTAAAAAGGCAGTTACTGTTCTAATGCCTGATGTGTCTTGTCTCTAAACCAAAAGAGGTAAGGAATATTTAATGTGCCTATTCTGCAAGATGGCTAACGATACACTGTAGCTATACAAATGGACCAGTATTCTTGGTAAACAGCTGTCTTCTGTAAGCTTTATTCTTCTAATATTAAATTATCCAGCTTGCAATTATGTTCTAGTTGTGAAACAGGAAAAAACCTCCTAAAGGATATTTAAACTATTTTTTTCCTTAAATGTGTATAGTTGCTGTATAATCTGGTTTTTCTTCAGATTGCACAGGTAGATATATAAGAATAAAAATAGTACTGGTAGCTTGATATTTATCCACTTTCTTGAACACCATTAAAACCTCCAACCTTACCAGAAAGCTAATGGCTAGTTTTAGTAAAATAAAATGCTCATGCTCTGGTATTCGTGGTCTGAAATTCTGTATCTTAACATTTTTTCCTAACTGGGTATAACACATGCTTTCATTATAAGTGTCTCTGTCTGAAGCCTGCTTCCGACATTGTGGCCTGACTTAGTCCTGATGATTAAGGTAACACTTATGTGTATCAGCACAGTGCAGCCATCTGAATATCTCAAGTACATCTTTTGTGTATGTCTACTGAAGTGATGGAAATTGATTTTGGAAGAGAACTAAAAGACTGGTGTGTTAATCTCAACCCTATATAATAATTTTGTTTGTACTTACGTACAACCTGAGTTGCATTAAAATGTGAAGAAATTTGCAGCTGCATGATAGTTGAACTTAAATTTTTCACAAGGTGTTTAATGCCTCCTTAAGATGGAAGAACAACAAAGTATATGGAAGAACTGTTCATCTGTAACTATGCATAATGAAATCAAGACCACAACCTGAAATCTACTTAAGATTAATCTAGATGTTATGCCAAACATTCAGTAAATAGGTGGTCTACAGATTATTGATAAAGCTAGTTGTTAATCGCTTTCTCCTATACTATTCCTATTTAAAAATTCTTCATCTGAGCTGCTATTTATCCCATAAGACAAGTGTGGAAACAGCGATACAACAGTAGATTTGATCATTTCTAGACATTATATTCAGCTGGGCTCATAGATGTCTCACATTTGGCTATTACATTGTGCTTTTGGCTTGATTTTCTGTATTGTCTCTAAAAACACTAAAAACATATTCCCATATTTCAAATTTCCTAGCCTGTGGTTTGTTACATTTCCCATTTCAACTGCTTTCCACACCATTAGTTGCTGTCAACTCGTACCAATTTGCCTCTCCTTGCTTTGCAGGTGGTCCGTAGTCGTCTAGAAAAGCAGGGCATCACTGTCCACAATGTGAGGTTGAATGGCTCAGCAGCTAGCCACGTGTTGCACCAGGACAGCGGTCTCGGGTATAAAGATCTGGATCTCATTTTTGGTGTTGATCTGAAAAGCGAGGATATTTTCCAGCTGGTAAAAGATGTAGTGATGGATTGTCTCCTGGATTTCCTCCCAGAAGGGGTAAACAAAGATAAGATCACTCCCATGACTCTGAAAGAGGCCTATGTGCAGAAGTTGGTGAAAGTGTGCAATGAAACTGACCGCTGGAGCCTTATATCACTGTCAAACAACAGTGGGAAGAATGTGGAACTCAAATTTGTAGACTCTCTCCGACGGCAGTTCGAATTTAGCGTTGATTCTTTCCAGATCATATTAGACTCACTATTGCTCTTTGGAGAGTGCTCAGAGAATCCAATGTCTGCAAACTTCCACCCTACTGTCACTGGGGAGAGTATGTATGGGGACTTTGAGGAGGCGATTGATCACCTGAGGAACCGAATTATAGCTACTAGGAATCCAGAGGAAATCAGAGGAGGTGGGCTTCTGAAGTACTGCAACCTCCTCGTGAGGGGATTTCAAGCCAAATCAGAAGTTGACATGAAGGCCTTGCAGAGGTACATGTGTTCGAGGTTTTTTATAGACTTTCCTGACATCGGGGAACAGCAACGAAAGCTGGAGTCTTACCTCCAAAGCCACTTTGTAGGAATGGAAAGCAAAAGGTACGATTGCCTGATGACCTTACACAGAGTGGTAAATGAGAGTACGGTGTGCCTGATGGGACATGAAAGACGACAGACACTGAACCTCATTGCCATGTTGGCCCTCCGGGTCCTGGCTGAGCGGAACATAATTCCAACTGTCACAAATGTGACTTGTTATTATCAGCCAGCACCATACATGGGTGAAATAAACGTCAACTATTACGTAACCCACATGCAACCTCTCCTGCCTTGCAGTCACTCCTACCCAACGTGGCTCCCTTGCAGCTGAATGCGGGAAGAAGCTCCAGTCTTTGTCTTCGCAAGGAGCAGAGGCTGTGTCTTCGGAAGAAAAGAAAAGAAAAAAAAATAGGTCTCTTGCTCTGAGTATCTTGCTCTTACATTGGAACTATAAGTCTACTTAATCGTGGGAAATTGTGCAGTGATATGTCTAATTACCAGAAATGTTTACAGGAAAAAAATGCTTGAGTTAATGTATAAGGTGGGTGGAAAGGATTAGGTTAAAACCAGAGCTGCACTACTTTAAATGCAAGCTGATTTTTTTCCTTTCTTTCTTAGTGCAAGAAGCATTATGGGCTGTGCAGACTCTTATTTTTTTCTGAACATATTTCAAAGTGTTAATTCCTTTTAAGGGACCAAAGAAATCTTATACAAGTGCCTGCAACCAAAAAAAAAGAAAAAGAAAAAGAAAAGAAACACTGTAATTTTTTTTGTAGTGGCAGAAATCTATATTGACAGCTTAGTTATGGATGTTTGCCAGGGATTTTTGGTTTTAGGATCACACATTCATTTCTGTCAAGGGAACTGAGGTAGACAGAGGCTTTCCACGGCAGCCACTGTAACATGGCTTGCTGTCTGATGGACCAACAGCACTGATTGACAGTTGCAGCAGAGCTGGGATGGGGAACTAAATGGGGGTTCAATTTATAATGATAGAGAATTTTTAATGAGATGGATTATGTGCCCTCATTGCCAAGGCTACCAGAGGAAATAGGAAGTATCCTAAATTATTATTCAACTTAATGTGCAGTGCCAAAATCCTTATATGTTAATTCCTCTTAAAGGAAAGCCTATAGATCAGTATTTTGCTGTGTGGATCAATATATCTTTTTCATGCAAGGACAGTTATTCCCAGGCTTTTATAGCCTCTAGGACCGTCAATGGTATTAGAGTAAAAATGAGCTGGACCAAAAACATAAAAAGGTACATCCATAGCTTTTTGTCCTGGTTAAAAGAACCAGCTAGACCTTGGCCCAGAAGCCCTCAGTTTTGTGTCTGATAGCCCACTACACTGTAGTGACTACAGTATCTTGAGAATTGTGCTTCTCTTCCTGTTGGGTGTCTGTGACTACTTGATTCCATGTTAAACTAAGGAAACATTTTAACACTGCTTGTCATGGCTGTGCAAAAATTTAGTCTTAATTTGACAAGGTATCAGTGATGTATTGAATCAAGTCATCAAATTGAAGACTAGGTTTGATGCGTTGAATCAATGAAGTGATGCAATTTAGATGACTTTTGTTTGAATTGAACTTACAAATTGGATTAACACAATTCACATGTTTGAACTGAAAATTCAAATCTGATTTAGAAAAAAAATACATTTGGATCGGATCTGATTTGCACAGGTCCATTGCCTTGCTTTTGCTTATAAAATTTCGATGTAAAGAATATTCCTCATGTGTTGCGCTTGCTACAGTAGAATAAGTAAGAGACGAGAGAGCTGTAGACAACTATACACAGGAAATTGTTGATGTCTTGTCAAATTAGGCTTTGAAATAATTATTTATCCAGCACAATAATTATTCCTGTATATTTTTTGGGATTGCATAGAAACTTTACAACCTATCAGTTCAGATTAGTTTATACCTTTTAGGAAACTGAGGCAGCAGATACTTTGGCTATTGGATATACCTGCTCTGTAAGGGATGCACAAAATGCTCCATGGTGTATCTTTGAAGGTTGACTTATTTGCTAATCTGTTTTCTTTGCAATCAAAACTGTACCTTGTTGGAGCAGACTAAAAGAAAGGAAAAACAAAAATAAAATATACTTGGATTTTGTCTAGCTAAACACTCTGCCTCTTCCTGAGAGACAATGAGTTGAGATGGTAAGGCATTTTTTAACTTCTGTTGACTTATTGACCAATACCTACCACAACGTCACCCACTTTGATATTTCTACAAGTTGTACAGGCTAAGAGAAACTTATCAATTCTGATAAATCCAGTGCTGTGTAAATAGAGTTCTTGAATATATAGGTGGCTTTAGATCAGTGTTTCTCAAACTTGGCGACTTTAAGTCCTGTGGACTTCAACTCCCAGAATCCCCCAGCCAGCATAGCTGGCTGGGGAATTCTGGGAGTTGAAGTCCACAGGACTTAAAGTCGCCAAGTTTGAGAAACACTGCTTTAGATGATCTCTCCTCTATACTGTTGAAGACTTCCATGAACATGGCTGCAATGCCTGGTGATTAAGAGCGCTGCCCTAGGCTTCCTCTGCCACCTGAAGGAAGGCTTTGCTTTTCCAGACTCTCTCCTTTGACAACCATTTGATAATTCACATTTACAAAGAGAGAAATGGGTTTGCACTAGAACCGCACAGCTGGCTGACAGCAATGTTTTTAGCTAAAATGATGGGTGGAAATTTAAATAGTAAAAATTGCCTCTGTAAAAAAAAAACAGATCAATGCTGTGTTTGGGGAAAAAAGTTATCCCATGTAATCAAGGGCTTCCTGGATGCTTTTTTTTAAAAGCACTTTTTGCTGTATGGGGATGTGTGGTGAAATATAAGTAGAGGCTGCACCAGATATATCTGCTGTGATACTGCTGTTTTCTTTGTATGCATGAGAATATCCTGAAGAGTTTGACACTATGAATGGCACTTCTAGACTTGTGTTTGAATGTGTTCTGCAGCTATCAAATCTGTCATGCAATAAGCCTGACATACGAACTTTGGATTCTTTAGAATCTGTCACCATAAATAAATACAATGTATTGAACTCTGTTGGATTTACTTTACTTTAATCAAACAAAGGTACCATAGTTTTAGTTTCTAATTGTCAATTCTCTCTTCGGCCTCAAACAAAATTGATCCAAGTTAGCCTTCCCCAACCTGTACATTCTAGATAAACTGGACTACAAGGAAAGGCTGTTTTAGGCCACCCAAATTAAAAGGCTCCAGGATTAAAGGTGGCTTTCAAAAGGCTATCCTTTCTCCTCCTAAGGGTATAATTGGCTTTTGCAGAGTAGGTGGAATAAAGTAGGGAACGCCATACTGAAGTTTCACTGCAGTCTTCTGCCCTGTAACTTTGCTGATTGCATCTTCTGCCGATGATTGGATGGTACTTGTCCCAGTTCATATATGGTATGATCTGAGGCAGAGGATACCACTCTAGGGTGCCAAAAGAAAAAAAAAAGGATAGGGAACATTGCTACACAGAAGTCACATCATTTCTACCAAGATACAAAATGATTCACAGCTTCCTAATGCAATAGTATTTCAGCATATATTTAAATCACTTTTCAAAACAGTTCTAGGTGGAGAGAGCAAAGAAGAGACTCCTAGGTACATGGGATTTATGCCTTGCCTTCACTACCAGGCCTCTGTTAGCTGCTTACTATGCTCTTTCTAAAGTAAATGGAGAGTGTTGCATTGAGGCTTGGAACCCTATACTTCCAAGTATCCTATGTATATAGGGGATTATTTTAACATGGCTTGTGAATTGCCCAATTATTAGTGATAATGGATGCTTGCATGGGGTGATAGCCGGGCTCTGTGTATCTTCCAGATACTTTAAACTGCTATTTCAAAAACCATTTGCTATTGTCTAGGCAAGTAAATGAAAGTTAATATCTAAAGCTACTGGAAGACATCAGGTGATCTAGTCTGGTTCTGGTTTTATCTCTAGCCTCTTTCCATAGCCTTCATTCTTAGCTTTACTAGCTATGTTCAGGACACTACTCAATACATCCTTCCATTGTGAAATTAATTTGGTCTTTAAGTATAATACGATGTAGGTTGGGGGAGGGGGCCTTGCCAAGTTTTTACCTCTTATGCCATTCCAATAGCACAAACCCTGGTCCTAATCCTGTAATTGGCGGTTGTCTCTGAAACTGACCAGAGCAGCACAAACCACCTGATGTGGCTGGCTTTTTCTATTGTTGGAGCAGATCACTCCTAAACAAAAGGATGCTTGTAGAAAACACTAGTTGTGATCTGAAAGGGGGCTTTCAATGTTTTGAGTGTTTGATCTCTTTAAAAAAAAAAAAACCTAATAAAAATCTATTTTCTCAAAAGTTGGTCTGTCATTTTTAATTGAACAGAAAAGCCGATATCAAAATGATGAAGGCTTCGGTCAATATAAAAACCTTACGTCCAGTCTGGTAAGCGTCAGATGTATTAAATGTGTATACGTGCTCAGCATATTTGTTGGGAGAATTTTTAATCTGAGTCTAACAAATTGGAAGAATGCTCTACATACAGTCCAATACTGGTTTAATAATAACCATAGCCATAAATTTAAAAAGTCTTGTCAAAATATAGCAAAGGTGTATTTAGAAGATTATAGGTGGGACTGTCCCTGAACAAATTAAATACGATAGTTATTATTTCTACTTTCTTGGGTTTGATATGGCTTTGGGAAATTTGATGAATTGCTTACAGTGCTATAGTGCTGGCATGAAGCCTATTTATCATGATCTTGCCTAGAATATGACCTAGTTTGTACACCAATGAGCCATGATTTAGTTAACTACAGTCACAGGATAAATCACAATGGGTGGAGTAGGGCTGCCTAATATACTGAGCCAAATTTGAGCAAAATATATGTTCAGGCAGAGAGGCTTGGTGGCTGAGAGTTTGATTTGAATACTTGCTCCTTCCACTTTATGGTTCTATAACTTTGTCAACCAGCCCATATTTGTCTTCCGTCATTTATGCAAAATTGCTCTTCACATCCAAGTTACTCTATTATGATTTGTTTTCATGTGAGGCATTTAATTTAAAGTGTAATTTAAAAAAAAAAACCTCAGAAGAAGGAAGGAACCATTGCTAAATCCTGTGCCTGGGCACATTTGTGATAGGACAGGTTCTTTCTGGCAAGAAATATTGAGGAACATAACTTACTATGACGCTATTCAAAACAGCTTCCCTCTCAGTTCACATGTGGGTGTGAAGCTGTGTTGAATGTTGGATAGCAGTTTTGATTGTCCATCTGCTTGTTAAGCCTTGGTTGATAAGGTGTAAAAATAAAAACTAATTACTTTGCAAATTGTATATATCTGAAGGAAACCAATTGCCTCAAAAGGAATGTTATTCTTAAGGTAAGACCTACATCTGTGATGGCGAACCTATGGCATATGTGCCAGAGGTGGCACGCAGAGCCCTTTCTGCTGGCACATGCGCTGTCGCCCCAGGTCAGGTCTCCATGGCGTTTCTTTTGTGAGCTGCTGTTTCCCTGCAAACGATGAAACAGAAGCTCGCGAAAGAAAAAGATCTTACCTCTTGCTGTGCTGCCGATGTTGGGATGCCCTGCCCATGCCTGTGCATGCCTGCACATATGCACTTTTCAGTTTGGGCATGTGCCCGTGCACAGTTTGGGCACTCTGTGTCTAAAAGGTTTGCCATCACTGAACTACATGATATCATCTGATCTGAAGTTATTTTGTTTCTGCTGGACACAGAGCAGAGAAGGAACAACACTATGAACAGAAAACTATTTTTACCACTAAAACTGAATTATCTTATTTGACTGCATCCTATATGCATGTTTTCCTACCTTTGGGAATTCTTAGATAAATAAACAACCCAAAAACTTGTTCATTAATAGTTCCCCCTCACCAAGAGCTGCTTAACCATTTACCTTATTCTCAAATTTATTGGGATGGTATATTTGAGGTTGTGCCATTGTGTTTTCTTCCAAATCTCTTCGGTATTGTAGCCTCACCTAATTTACAGGTCCCAGAAAAAAAAACTTGAAAGGTGCCTTCTAGCTGCCTGCAAGGAGTGAAATGTGTTAATAAGCCCCATGAATGAAAATTGATTAATGGAACACCTTCCTAAAAGATCAAAAAGCACACTCAAAAGTTGAACCTAATCACTTGATATCTAGTGGCTGCTTTCCAGAGTCCAAGTTGGACTTGGGTTTCATTCTTTCCAGCACCTGATCTTGAAAATAGTTAATATTTTAACTATGGATCAATGTTTCTCCTAAGGGAATTAGGGTTGTATGGAAAGAGTGAATTTGCTGGTGAATTTGTGACAGTGTCTGGCTCCCAGCTAAGCAGGGCAGGACTGTTGGAAGGTTGGATGCTTAAAGTTCACCAAACAATATAATAAATTAGAGGTCCCTCTCACCTCTGAATTTGGACTTGGACCTGGTTGTTTATGCTGCAGTACAAACCTTTAATACATTTTTAGGATGTGCTTTTTCCCAGAATAATAAAGATGTGCAAATCTATTTATTTGCCCTGATCTAGTCTGTTCTCCAAGCCATGCCAGTGTCACCGCATGAGCAACAAACACCATATGTCACTTTCTGGCCACATCATTCCTCCACTGTCCCCTGAAGATAATGTTTGCATCCAGCGAACATTGATACGGATAATGTATCTCGAGTTTTACCTGGGAACACCCAGTGGGTCCTGAGCCATGCCACAGATGGGAGAGTCGTACAGTGCAGTTAATATCTGCAGTGTCATTTCGACTGCTGCAAACTGAGGAGGAACAGACCTGAACTGATCTCAACACCAACCCAACAAAAACCACATAATAGGATAATCCCAACCCTATTTTATATGCCTCTCTCTTGACTGTGTGAAAGAAGAGGCTTGGCGGAACAGAGATCTAAGACTCATTTGGCCGGAAGAAAAGTTGTGTAGCTTTCTGTGCGAAGGAATGGGCAGCCTTTCCTCCCATCAGTTCTGATCATGCTCCCCTCTCATGTGAGTCCCAAGTTACTGTATTTCCCATCAATCCCCAGGTTTCCCTGTCCTGTTCAATTAGTCTTCTCTAAAGTAACGAAGAATATCTCCTGAGTGACATCAGAGTATTTCAAAGTATCACCATGATTCCCCCCCCCCCCAGCAATGTCAGAGCAGCTGAGCCGATAGTATTGACTAAGATGGAGTACCGAAGAGAATGGTACTGGAAACAACTCAAAAAGCTATTGTTATGGGGGATTAGTTGTCTATGGAATAATTAAACAGTGAGCCAGGACAGATTTCAAGGTGGAGGATTTTTTTTTTTGCTCTTCTCTCTCCCCACCTCCCCTTCCCACAGAGCCTACATTTTACCAACTAGAACCAGATGTCAAAACACCCTAAGTAAGAATCCATACAGTACTGTACATTCAGGAATGCAGACGCTTGGGAGGTTTGGAGCCAAAATTAAATAATATTTGACTAGTTAATTCTTATTATATGGTGATCCTTTGGGGAGAGAGGTGGAGGTTTAGAAAGAAACCCGGACTTTTATTTATAGTTCTAATGATATTGATAAGAATAGTCTTGCATGTTTTTAATCATTAAAATTAGCTGAGATGAGAACAATAAAAAGGGAATGTCTGAAAACAAAGACACTTTTATGGGGCTCTTTTACCCCATGCTGGTGAAACCCCTGTTCTTTGACAATATGGCATGGGAACCTAGAGTAAGGGCTTCAAGGAAAAACATCAGATGAGAATAAAAAGTAAAAAAAAAAAAGAATTATTTGGGGTAATATCTCTGTACCTGACACTGTTTCTTGGACGATGCAGAAAAGGAGCTGCTTTCCTCTACTGCCTTCCCATCGATTGAACAAAGTCCAGTGACAAGCAACTCAAATGCACAACTCAACTGTGTTGTCCTTGTCATAAGGTGTCGTTCAGCTGCTGGTTCCGATTAGATCTGTTTAAAGCCACACAAAGCTCATTTGGAGAATTTAACATTTAGACAGGATGGCAGGTTCTCTCTGACTTTGTGAGATGCAAACGTGGTTTCTTGTAAAGCAGACAGGCTCTCTAGGTCCAATAGTTCCAGCTGAGAAATAAATACAAAATCTCATTTCCCCCCATTTTCTGAAAAGGCTTTATTATCATATTAATACTAGTCAATTGCTTGCTTCACAAGAGGAGTTTTAAAGAAAAAGTAAAACTGAAAATGTGAGGGTTAGATTTAGGTGCAACAAGATCGAACAATGTTGTACGACTGTATAGCCTATGCCAGGGATCAGCAAACGGCGGCTCTGGAGCCTCATGTCGCTCTTTCCTCCCTCTGCTGCGGCTCCGTCACCAGTCGGTGCCACAATTTTGAGAGGAGCTTCTGGTGGGGGGGAGAGAAGCACAATGCGCCAGGAGAAGACTCTATGGCAAGGGGCGGGTTTTCCAGTTGTCTCCACAATGGATAGGGCTTTCGGTTGTGACAGGCAGAGGAAAAAGTACGCTGCGCTAGGAGGAGACTCTATGGTGGGAGAACTGAACTTCCGGTCAGCTCCAGAACTGAACAGGGGGGCTTCCGGTGAGGACCTTTGTGGTTCCCGGTGTTTTCTTTTCTGTGGGAAACGGGTCCAAATGGCTCTTTGAGTGTGTAGGTTTGCCGACCCCTGGCCTATGCCTCTGATGTCTTGGATGTGATTCATTTTAATATGATAGATCTGTGATGGCAAACCTATGGCACACATGCCAGAGGTGGCACACATAGCCCTCTCTGCTGGCACGTGCGCTGTCGCCCCAGGTCAGATCTCCATGACGTTTCTTTCGTAAGTTCTGTTTCCCTGTAAGCAACGAAACAGAAGCACACGAAAGAAAAAGAGCTTACCTCTTGCCATGCTGCCGGTATTGGGATGTCCCGCTTCCTGCCAGCCAGCTGGTCTTCAGGTCTCTGCTGGGCATGCCTGGGCATGTTCGTGCATGCCCACACATGTGCACCTTTCCGTTTGGACATGCGCACAGTTTGGGCACTCAGTGCCTAAAAGATTCGCCATCACTGTGATAGATACCCATGTTCTAATGCTAATAAGAACGTTGAAATAAATGTTTCCTGCTAATCAACGTATCATTAAAAAGAGTGGCATAGTTTAGATCCCAAAGGGGTTAAATGCAACCCTGCAAACACTAAAACACATAAAAATATCTGGAGCGAGAAGGGGACTTAGAAATTCTGTTGTTTGAAAAGACGAAACTGACCTATGAGACACATCAGCCCAATTTCATGGGATTCATGAAATTTTTAACGGGGGTTGTGTGTGAGAGAGAGAAGAGAAAGATGTTCGAAGCTTTTATGAGATTTAAGGCACCACTTTTGCCTCTGAACTTTTCCTCCAAATTAAAAAGCAGTAGAATAGAATGATTCTGGAAGACACAAATGGATTTGTGGATGGCCACGGCAGGGGTCTCCAACCTTGGCAACTTTATGACTTGTGGACTTCAACTCCCAGAATTCCCCAGTCACCTATGCTGAAGTCCGCAAGTCTTAAAAGTTTCCAAGGTTGAATATCTCTGGGTTGATCATCTGTGATCTATGTAGGGGACGAGAGTAAATGATGGAGTCCATAAAACAGAGTGGTGTTCAGGTCTGCATCATCTACCACAGGGATATCAAACTCAATTTCATTGAGGGCCTCATCAGGGTTGTGTTTGACCTTGGGGGGGGGGTCAGGGGGGCGTGGCCAGCTTGATGTCACTTGTGTCGGGGGCGTCTGCGGTGATCTAAACACTCTGCTAGCAAAAACAGAGCCTTGGGAGAGCCGTACATGGCCTTCGTGAGCTCTGCTTTTGGCTGTGACAGCCTCCTGCAACCCTCCGCCAGCAAAAATGGAGTTTGGGAGCTTGGGAGGGCTGGCACTATGGACTGACACTATGGGCTGGTCCTTCATTGTTTTCAAGGCATCTCTGCAGGCCAGTTCTGGCCCCCGGGCCTTGAGTTTGATACCCCAGATCTACCAGATCTGGCTAACTTTTTTTTCCTTGATAAGCTCTTCGGGTCCTTTTCGCACACAACCTATACAGATTGTGGGGGGCCAAAACTCTGTTAACCGCCTAGAGAGGGCTGTAAAAGCACTGTGAAGCGGTACAGAAGTGCTATGGCTATTCCCCAGGAATCCACACACACACACACACACACCTTCCATGGTACCTCTGAAATACCCCGGTCCATTCGTCCCCTGTTCCCTTCTCAGGCATTGATCCTTGCCCCCATACTGCCACCAGTACATGTTTACCTTCCTTATCTTCACCACTTATCAAAAGGGAGTTTCAGTGAGAACGGTGTCACCCTGCCTTCAAAGCGGCTTCAATGCATTCCGCGCCAGGTGTTTACTGCATGCCCTACATTTGGCTTTTTAATGCAAGGGAGGAGTCCTTGGAAGGACGCACACCTATCTCTTCTTCCCCCGAAATGCAAGGCAGTGGAGTTAGCAACAAACCCCTTACTTCCTTTACCGCATCGCCCTACAAAGGTGCAATTAGGCATCCACTCTGCCAGGCTGAGGGTGATTCATATAACTACCAGTCTGCTAATGAAGGCTAACTAAATTCATTAAACAGAATGTTAACATGCATTTTGCCATCCCCTTCCCAAGTTGATTTTTTATTTTTATTTTTAGTCCTTGGGATACAAGCAGAGCCAGTTTTTCCATATCCACGGCGACCGATGGTTCATGCTGGGGGAACAAAAATCTCACGAATGACTAGCCTAGAAGTTTGCAAAGGATATAATTACAATTTCTGCAAGGAGGCTTTTCCTCCTTAGTAACTCTCGAGTACTTTGTTGGTCTGGAGCTCCGCCCTGTGTGGTCCCCGCAAAACTGTGTTTGTTTATTCTACATTTCTGCTCTGGATCCCAGAGGGGCTTACAGTAATTAAGCCAAAGAAGAAAATCCCTGCTCACAGGCTAACAATCTAAATTTATGGCAGCTACTCAAGTCTTACCATAATGTCATAATCATGTGTCATAAAGCAGAAATGCATAACTCAAGGCCTTCATCTTGATTACATCCTCCAGAGACCTCCAGAAGCGGTTACCCAATTAGTGTTTCTAGCGTGACAATAGAGGAAAAACATGACTTAGTTTCAATGAAACAAAATTGTTCTGGTCTGATCTACAGGTTAGTCCTCGACTTATAACCACAATCAAGCCCATAATTTATGTCAACACAGTTCTGGGCTGCATAAACAGATAGAACCAAGATCATGTGAAGTGTTAATACCACTTTATAATGCCTTGGTAAGGCCACACTTGGAATACGGCATTTAGTTTTGGTCGCCATGATGTAGAAAAGATGTGGAGACTCTAGAAAGAGTGCAGAGAAGAGAACCAAGATGGTTAGGGGACTGGAGACTAAAACAGAGGAAGAACGGTTGCAGGAACTGGGTATGTCTAGCTTAAGAGAAAGAATGACTAGGGGAGACATGATAGCATTGTTCCAATATCTCAGGGGTTGCCACAAAGAAGAGGGAGTCAAGCTATTCTCCAAGGCACCTGAGGGTAGAACAAGAAGCAATGGGTGGAAACTAATCAAGGAGAGAAGCAACTTAGAACTGAGGATAAATTTCCTGACAGTTAGAACAATTAATCAGTGGAACAGCTTGCCTCCAGAAGTTGTGAATGCCCCAACACTGGAAGTTTTTAAGAAGATGTTGAATAACCATTTGTCTGAAGTGGTGCAGGGTTCCCTGCCCAAGCAGGGGGTTGGACTAGAAGACCTCCAAGGTCCCTTCCAACTCTGCTATTATATTTATGTGGTTAAGTGGGTTTTGCCCCATCTTTCAAATGTATGTTTATCAAGTGAGTTTTGCCCCATCTTTCAACATTTTCGCCACCGCTGTTAAGTGTTAAATCACTGGAGTTGTAAAGTTAATAACACGGTTATTAAGTGAATCTGGCTTCCCCCTTGACTTTGTTTGTCAGAAGATCGCAAAAGGGGATCACATGATCCCGGGACACTGCATTGGTCATAAATATGAACCGGTTGCCATGCATCCAAATTTTGATCGTGTGACCATGGGGATGCTGCAATGGTGATTAGTATGAAAACCAGTCATAAGTCACTTTTTTCAGTGCCGTTGTAACTTTGAACGGTCACTAAATGAACCATTGTAAGTCAAGGACTTACCTATATTAATTTTTGGAGCAGAAGATGCTTATAGTCCCAGAATGCTCTGGTGTCGCTTCCTAAAAGAGTAGTACTTGGACATACACTTCATTTGTTTCATTTTTTTTTAAAAATCATTAAGCAGTAGTGGTGGGTTTCAAACAGTGGTGGGTCTCAAAAAATTTTAGACCCTCTTCTGTAGATGTGGCTGCTTTGTGGGAGTGGTTTGCCAGCCATGTGACCGGGTGGGAGTGGCTTGCCAGCCATGTGACTGAGTGGACGTGGCTTGGCAGTCATGTGACTAGGTGGGTGTGGCCAACTTGTAAAATGTGGTGAAACTCACTTAACGCTCTTGCTTAGCAATCAAAATGTTGGCTCAGAAACTCTGGCATTTAAAGCACGCAAGTCTTAAAGCTGTCAAGTTACAAGACCTTTGCACCCCTAACCCTTTAGAAAAAGAACCCCAGGGGTGTTCAAACTTGACAGCTTTAAGACTTGTGGACTTCAACTCCCAGAATTCCTCCTCTGGCTCTTCATCTTGACGATGTGCGGACGGGCGGGGGGAGGGAGCTGGAACCGGTTCTAAACGGCACTGTGGATTTGTGGAACCTCTCTCTTCTATAGAAGAGGTTAGAACTGGCAGGAACCCAGCCCTGGTTTCAAATATCAACTTTAGAAAAGGAAATCTGAATTCACCTTTCTACCTTTGGGTGTGCAGTTAGAGGAAATGGATTTTTTAAAAAGCTGCACGTTAATGATGTCAAAATTCTGAAATTTTCAGGAATGTGATTCCCCCCCCCCCCTGGTAAATGCAGGTAGTCCTCAACTTATGACCACAATTGAGCCCAAAATGTATGTTGCTAAGTGCGAAATTTGTCAAGCGGGTTCTGCCCCATTTTATGACTTTTCTTGCCACGTTTGTTAAGTGAATCACTGCAGTTAAATTAGCCATGCGGGTGTTAGTGAATCTAGTTTCCCCATTGACTCTGCTAGTCAAAAGGGGATCACGTGACCCCGCGACACTGCAACCGTCATAAAGGTGAGTCAGTTGTCGAGCACCTGAATGCAAATCACGTGACCATGGAGATGCTCAACGGTCATAAGTGTGAAAAATGGTCATAAGTCACTTTTTCAGTGTCATAACTTCGAACAGTCACTGTCGTAAGTTGAGGACTACCTGTACTTCTTTATTTTGCTGAGGTTAAGCTACTATTAAAGTATTTCAAAAACAAAATGAATAGAAAGTATCTTTAGATCTTCAAGTGCATAATATGTTGAAATCTAAGGGTCAAACTTCTGGTTAACAATTTACCACATTTAAAGATGAAGCTGACCTAATTATCAAGAACGAAGGGTGTGAGTCTGGTTTTATCTGACCGAGAGTAGTTCTTTTGGTGAACCAAACAATATTGATTAGGTCAAGCTTCAACAAAGTTTAAGGAGACCAGTAATAGCATATGGCTCTTTGAACAGCGTATTGGAGTTTTAAAGCTTTGGGGAAACCTCTGTTGACACCTTGTTCTGGACCCTCTCTAAAAATATTGAAGCTATCATTTTACTTTCCCATTCCTTTTGAAATGATGCTTCGGGTTTAAACTGTGGTGTCTGTTGTTGGCCAAATTGTTTCCTCGGGTAAAGGTTCCCCCCGCACATATGTGCTAGTAGTTCCCGACTCTAGGGGGCAGCGGTGTCCGAATATTTCTCCTTGGTCATGTGACCGGCATGACTAAACGCTGAAGGTGCACGGAACGCTGTTACCTTCCCACCAAAGGTGGTCCCTATTTTTCCACTTGCATTTTTTAGGTGCTTTCAAACTGTTAGATTGGCAGAAGCTGGGAAAAGTAACGGGCGCTCACTCCGTTAGGCGGTGCTAGGGATTCAAACTGCCGAACTGCCGACCTTTCTGATTGACCAGCTCAGCATCTTAGCCACTGAGCCACCGCATCCCTATTGTTTCTTTATAAAGGTCTAAAATGAGCGGTTGATGTTTTTTTCAATTTTGGGTAGAAAATATCTCCCCTGATATTTGAATTAAGAGCAATTACCAGAAGCTGAAAAAAAAGGACTTTCCCCTTTAAGCTGAAAAAAAAAAGGATGATAATATACGTAGTTTATTTTTGAAAGGTGATCTGAAATAAGATTCCGGTTGTGAACTCATGAGGAACATGTATATGTTTGCCTTACCTAGGTTGTACCTTAATATATTTGATTTGAACTTAACCAACTTAAGGCAAGGTGATTATGCCTGGATTAAGAGGATTTCAGCTACTAACTGAGATGGGCTACGCTGCCCAAAATTATATGCAGATCAGAGTAGATCTTTTAGAAGTTGGACTTCTCTGAATCTGGTAAAACAGTGATCAACTAAAAGAAAAAGTATTTCAAATCCTTATTTTGAGAAAAATTGAAGCCATTGTTTTAATTTCCCATTGCTTTTGAAATGTTTAAACTTCATGTTTAAACTGTTGTGTCTATTGTTGGCCAAATTGTTTCTTTGGGTAAAGGTTCCCCTCGTATTTAGTCATGTGCCTTTTCTGATTAAATCGGCTGAGAAATAAATATTTATAGGTGCATTTAATCATGTTGAGGGGGTAGGGTTTTAAGATTGTAAGCCACTCAGAGGTACAGGAATTCACTTAACAACGGTGGCAAGAAATGTGTAAAATGAGGCAAAAACTCACTTAACAACTGTTTTGCTTAGCAACAGAAATGTCAGGCTTAATAGTGATCATAAGTCAAGGACTACCTGTATTTAGTGGAATGTTGCCATAGTATCTCTACATTGCGTAACATGTCCTTGAAAATAGTGTCTCTATGCAATGATAACTTGATGGACAAGTTTAATTCCCTTCCCTGTTTAGGATTCATTGCTTGACATTTAGTGTAAAAAATAATAATAAACAGTCTGGATCTATCAATCTGACAAGTTCCCTGCAGCATTTTCTGCTGGATGAGGAAAGTAAAGAAAATGAGAGTCAAAAAGGGTTATCTGAAGACATTTAAGACTGGGGTTCAGCATGCCCTTTAAACCAACTAACTAATCCATTCTCTTACTAACTATAAACCACACACATTTCTAAAACTTCTATGAATCTCGAATTAATTAGTCATCAAGTCATGCTTGGTTGGCGAATTCTGGGGAGTGGAAGCCCACAAGTCTTCAAATTCCCAAGGTTGGATGCTCCGATCTACAGCAGGTAATTGAATCTCCTAAAACAGGGGTCCTAAACCTTTTGGATCTCAGGGACCACAAAATTCATAATTTCAAATCCTGTGGACCACTAAGATGATCTGCCTAATAACTGACTGGGTGAGCGTGGCTAGGTGGTCATGTGACTGGGTGGGCTTGGCCAACTTGATGTCACTCACATCGAGGGGCACCTTGCCGGTCTCGATTCGCCCCTCCCCTCCCAGCTATTCCTCCCCTGCCCACCTGGGCTCCTTGGGGCTCCAACCAGCAATTGTTGGAGCTAAGCAGCCACCATGAGAAAGAGTTGGCAAAACAGCTGGCTCAGTTCAAATTGGATTTGACTGAGAAGGGGGCTGAGCAGAAGCACCTCACTGAGGACTACGAGCATAGGCTTTCCAAGCAGATAGAAAACCTGTGGGAGTGCAAGGTCAGGTACAGGTCCCTGGAGGCTCAGCGGGCTGAGATGGTCAGCCATTTCCACGCCATGATACAGTCCCACTGGAACAAGGTCCTCTGGCTCTTTGCCACCAGCAACACTTCCCTCCAGCCTTCGCCCAAAGCCCCGCACCAGGAGGCTGAAGCAGACCCCAAGTCAGAATTTCTGCCCCCCTCTGCCCCACACAAAAAGACCCAGAAGAGGGAGACTCTCCAGAGCAACACAAGCGTTCATTGCACAAATCCCACCCAGGGGCATAGTTTGAGGACCCCTGATTTAGTGCAATATAAAAAATTCAAATAATTTTTCTGCGGACCACCAAAGCTTTCTCTCAGACCACCAGTTGGTGACCACTGTCCTAAAACACGAGAAATCATGCTACACTGGGGAAATGTTAGATCTCCTAGATCAGTGATGGCGAACCTATGGCACGCGTGCCACAAGTGGCCCGCGGAGCCATTTGTCAGGGCACGCAAGGCTCTGCCCTGTCAGCTGGCCAGTGCCCATGCGCGCGCTGGCCAGCTGAGTTCATCTTTTTAAAAGCTATTTTTCGCCTTCCCCAGGCTCCAGAGGCTTTATAGGAGCCTGGGGAGGGAGAAAAGAGCCTCCCCCACCCCCCACCCCAGAGGCTTCAGGGACCGTCCCTGAAGCCTTGGGAACGCTTAAAACCACCCTCCAAGCAAACCGGAAGTGATCCGGGTTGCTCGGAGGGTGGTTTTAAGCGTTCCGAAGGCTTCAGGGACCGTCCGGAGGCTTCCCTGACGCCTTCAGAGCGCTTAAAACCACCCTCCGGCTCAGAGGGTGGTTTTAAGCGCTCCGAAGGCTTCAGGGACAGTCCCTGAAGCCTCCGGGGGGTCGGGGAGGCTCTTTTCGCCCTCCCCAGGCTCCTATAAAGCCCCTGGAGCCTGGGGAGGGTGAAAAAAGCATGTAAAAATGGGGAGGTCACGCGTTTTGCGTGCACGCGCACTGGGGGGGTCGCGCATTGCATTATGGGTGCGGCACACTCGCACTCAACCCCCCTGCGCTTCCCCCACTTGTGGTACGCAAGCCAAAAAAGGTTCGCCATCACTGTCCTAGATAAACGATTGATGATAGGAGACATCATCATTCCAAATCCAAATATTTGGAACGCTGACATCATGTTTAGGACATCATGTTTCTTCTCTAAATCCCCCAGCAAGCAAATCTATGAGTTGGGACCCAGCAAAGAAAGGTTTCATCTTCACGTTTCAAATTTACTTCTTACGGTATCGCTGAGTTTCTTCCTTGCTCATTGCCAAAAACGAGAAATGGCCAGTGGCCAACAGTCAAAAGTTGGCACAGTCAGTGGCCAGCTAACTGCAAGGATGATAGAGCAACAGTTGCTTAACACCACTCATTGTAAAGTTAGAGAGGTCATTCTGTAATCTTTCAGAAGAATTCACGGAGGCTCGGGGATGGGGGGAAACACGGAAGGCCTCCGGAGTCCAGGGGAGGCAGTTGTTGCCCTCCCAGAGGCTCGAGGAAAGCCTCCGGAGTTTGGGGAAGGCAAAAAGCTCCCCTCCTCCACCATGGTGCAGGAGACTGATTAGGCCACATTCCCG